>NW_026849477.1:0-129572 GCF_030869305.1 Colletotrichum tamarilloi | reverse complement strand
CGATCCCAATACGAAGTTCGCGAACATCAGGGATATCCATCGGGCTCAAATCGAAGCGGGTGAAAAGGAGGTTATCACGGCTGAATCCAGCGACTCTGAATGCCCTAGTGAGGCTGGCAGCTGTATTGTAGTGGGTGTGGTTGAGGATCAATAGTTAATAGTAATGAGGAGGTTGGGTTGTGATCCCATCGTTTTTGTGGTGCCAGAAACAGGGGGGTGCCAGGAAGTGGGTATGTTGACTTAAAGCATGGAATGCATTTCCACACGTTGAGTAAACCTTGACTTCTCGCGGGGTTATACCCTCTAGATGTTGGGTTCGAGTACTTCCGTACGCCTCAGGATTTCAAGGAGTAAATGGTGAGCGATTGAGGCAATTTTCACACTCTTTCAGACCTACTAGTAGCATTCGATTGCACCGCATGAATCAATATGCAATGACAAGTCCATATAGTGGTTCAAAATGCCTCGGCGGATTGGTCAAATTGCTTGAGTTGGTTGCTTAAATATGAAAGATTTTTCTTTCGATGAGTCCAAACCTCAAGACTGCTGGGGAACGATTTTTGAGAAGCTATTTCAAATGCTATATCTGGCTATTGCGAGTCCTGTGACTTGCCCATTTTTTGCTTACTTGGTTAGATCCTGAACCTGTCGATGCCAATATTGGAATCAAGTTGACGCAGTGGCCTCTGTAGTGCATCAGAATGTCGCAAACTCGAAATTCGTGCTCCTGGATTCATGAGTCTTTGCTTATTCAAAAGTCGATTTTAGCTTTCATAAATAATTAACACAACTGACATTCAAATAAAAACTCGACTCTGAAGATGAACGAGCAACTTAAGCTTCAAGTTGACACGACATCAACTTATTGAAAAGTTTCCAGATATTCACCAATTATGCAGTTTCAGTATAATAGCGACGTGCTGACAGTTCAAGCATTTCGAACTTGGCGTAAAACTCATTCATTAATCCTTGGTTTGAGGCTCTGAATGATAGGACGGTATCTCAGCCCGTACGCTTTTGGGGTGGATTCACAGATTGAATCTTGCCCTCCTATGGAACATGGATAGAGCTTCTATCGTTGACTCCTTGCGTATGGGGAGCATAGAGACGTATCCACATTTGATTACTTACACTTATAATTGAATCGTCCTCCCACTAGTGCGTCTCTGAAGATCGATTTGTTTCAATCTAGTTAAAAGGTTGTCAACTAAGGTAGGCACATTCCTTCAGCGTACCTCAAGCTCGAAAGTTGGCATCACGCAGTCCTTGACGATAGCAATTCAATGCGGGCAGCCTTTTGTCCCGGATGAGCAATGAAATTATTCGCGAAGAGTCATTCATGATCTAGGGTCCTATGCCAGGAAACTCGTAATGTCTCCTGCGTTTGGGGTACGGCGCTTCTTGGAGCCTCTCGGTAAAGTGGGTGTCGCCGTGCCGGTGACTTTGCCCAAGTAACCTGCCAACTATACCTCACTTTTCTCAGATGGGTGACAGTAAATGTTATTTTTCCTAGGTACTTCCTCCTTGGTGGCTACTCCCAATCACATATCCTGTCGCCACCAACACAGAACGAACCTCAGCTATCACGCCCCGAGGCCCCACCCCCGCATTTCAGCAGGACATCCCGACACTCCTCATGCTTTCTCAATGAAACCTCATGGTGGTCCCGGGGCCTCTATACAACTTTTTTTGGAAAATTTGCAACCCAATACCTCCCAGGGTTCGGCCATCGTAGTGTCTGTCTTTAAATATGAGCCATTTGGGCGAGCCCGGGACGCTCTTGAGACCCCTTCTCCTCACCCGTGATCATATCATCCATCTCACTTCGTTTCTGCTCTCGACTATCGTGGTATTCTTTGCAAAAGTAACACGATGTCAATCTTGCCTGTTCAGGAGATTCGGCTGCAAGAAGATGTGGACACTAAGTTGAAAGAACAAACGCTGGGAACAGTTCAGCTTCGCCACAATGAAACCAATGAAATCATTCTGGTACCCACGCCCTCAAATGACCCCAACGATCCTTTAAACTGGTGAGTGTTGATTCATTCCCAATTGCTACGAATACCACGAATTGAGGGAGACTTGCGCTGAATCATAACGTACCAGGTCACCAACACGCAAATACTACATTTTTTCGCTGACATGCTTTGGAATTTTCTTCGCCCATGCCGTCATTGTCGGGCCTGCTGTTGCCCTAGAGTTGATCACTCTCGAATTCTTCGGCCCTGGGCCTGACACTGTGCCAAACAAAATTGCTAAAGCATCATACCTTCAAACCGGGTGTTCACTCATGATTGGTGCGGGCAATCTTATTTGGGTGCCTCTGGCAATCAAATACGGCAGAAGGCCCGTTTACATCGCGTCCTACCTTTTACTTACGGCAAGTTGTATATGGAGTGGCGCAGCGGCTTCTTTTGGCAGTGCACTTGTTGGCAGGCTCTTTCTCGGCTTTGCTTGTGCTGCTGCAGAAATCGTCGCACCCTTGACAATCACTGACTTGTTCTTCTTGCACCAACGCGGGCGTGCCATGGTGTCAGTCTATCCTTCTTTGCTTACATCCCAGGAGCGCCTTAATTAGGATGAATCGATTCTGACAATCTGCATTAGTATCTACACATGTTCCTTATCTGCGGGTGTGGGTGTGGGCGTGGTGTTTTCGGGCCTGATCACACAAACTTACAGCTGGAGGATGATATTCTGGGTATTTTCTGCCTTCGTCGGAACTTGTACGGTTCTAGTACTGTTCACCTTCCCCGAAACACACTATCGAAGGCGATATGCAACGGAGCTAGAGGTGGTACCATCCAGACACGAATCCACCAAGCCGTCTTCTCAGTGTCTTGAGAACCCTCCTTCTTCTTCGCACACGTCATCTCCATCGACGTGGAAGACCTATTTGGCGACTATGACAGTCTTCTCGGGGACTTACACCAGCGAACCTCTACTGGCTCTGATGTTCCGTCCTCTTGTCGCCATTACTTTGCCAGCCGTATTCTGGGCGACCTTAATCAACGCAATCACCACTGGCATGATCGTTGTGATATCCGCGAACTTCTCGAATGCTTTCTCGACGGTCTACGGTTTTCATACCTGGCAATCCGGTTTAACGTATCTCTCTACGATATTTGGCTCCTTCCTAGCCATCTTCTGCGGGGGACACTTCACAGATTGGATGGCAGACAAACTGACGATTCGGAGTGGCGGAACCAGGATCCCCGAAATGCGGCTACCTGCAATGATAATCAGCTTGATCACGGGTCCATTATCATGCATCTTATACGGGGCAGGCTTCGAGAAGAAATTACATTGGATTTGTCCCACTATTGGTATCGGCCTTGGTACGTTTATCCGCCTTCCTCTCGGTCTCTTTAGACACGCATATGTTATGGAAGGGATATTGGGGCGTCACAAGCTAACTTGGATAGTAAACTTCACCACTGTTCAGTCAAACAACGTGGCTCTTGTGTATATTCTTGATTCTTATCGGCCCATAGCCGGTGAGGTTATAGTAACGCAGTCTTTCTTCAAAGGTAAGCCAATTCCTGAGATGTGCCTATGGCATATTTGTGTGAGTTACGACCCTCGAGGGGGCGTTTCTTTGGGTTCATGTAGCTGATGTTCCAGTAGCCGTTTTTGGATTTCTTCTCAGCTTTTACGTGAATGTTTGGGTCCAAGAGTCAGGATATCTCTCCGTATTTGGAACCTTAGCGGGTATATCGGCGGCTGTGTTCTTGTCAACCATACCCTTTTACTTTTTTGGAAATCGAATGCGACAGGCAACATGGAAGTGGAAGTTTTCCAGGCAGTTCCTGCACTGGCACCCAGATCGGGAGGTCGGCGAATAGGCTACTGTAGTAAGCGCTTCATTCAGTGCCCGCAACATCCTTCGTCGCTGTGGGTAGATACTCGGGCGATACTTGGAAGGACGAAGGCAAGAGGGAACTAGAGACTTGTTCGCTTTGTTTCAACATATATGCCTTAGGTTAACGTGACAATTTTCTATGGCTTTTCCGACAACCTCGTCACTTTCAGTCCATGTATAGCCCCCCATTGACGAACATGTGTTCTCCATTGACCCATCGGGATCGTTCTTCGCAAAGAAACGCCACAGCATCCGCTATTTCTTCTGGCTTGCCTAGCCTTTTCGCCGCCGGCGTTGCTTCAATTGTAGGCCCTAGGACCTTCATGGCTTCCTCTCCGGCACTCAAGAACCCGTGCGTCGCAGTAGGGCCAGGGGACACAGCATTGACGGTGCACCCATATTTTGGGGGAAGCTCTTTTGCCCAAACCCGGGTGAAAGAATCCACCATCCCCTTGGTCCCGGCGTAAATAGTTTGTAGAGGAGGGGCAGCGCGGGAGCTAATGGAACAAATGTTGACGATGCGTCCACTTCCGCGGGTAAGGTATGGCAGAGCCTGCTGCGTCAAGAGAAATGTTCCACGACCGTTGAGATTGACCAAATAATCCCAGTGATCGAGCGTTTGTTCCTCAAATGGCAAATTGATGGCAATTGCGGCGTTATTGACAAGAATGTCAATGTGACCATAAGCCTCAACTGCACCTTCTATCAACTTCCTCGGTCCGTCCACAGTGCTAATGTTGGCTTCGATCGCGATTCCTGGGGTGGAAAGTGCCGCCACTGCTGCGGCCGCTTCATTTGCTAGGGAGGCGTTTGGGTAGTTGATTACGGCGTGGGCTCCTCGAGCGCTGAGCTCCTTCGCTATTGCATGCCCAATACCACTGCAACTACCGGAAACCACGGCAATCTTGCCCGCGAGACTCTGGTTTGCGGCCATGAGGGCTGAGCTTGAATGGGGAAGGGTGTGGTTCCAGGCAGATTCGCAATCTGATAAGCGGACTTTATGTAAATACTAGCAGTACTCAATTTTGAAATGTTTGACAGCATCATTTGGAACCTTCTCAAGTTGTAACACATATGAACCTCGTATTATTCAGCCCAGAACCACGATGGTCGCTTGCCCCGGCTCGTGTCGATCCCCCGCTCCCGCCCCTCAAACCCACTGCCGACGTGGTATCGAATTCCGGCACGGAAAGTGGGGGATGGCGTGGAGTCCACTTGCCGTCCCGGCGTTCGGGTCTTCAAGCAATACGGCAGAATAGTTGCGTCGTCCGTCCGACGTGCCTCACCTGGTATCGTCTGAAGGGGTGGTCTGAGATAAATTTGCTCGGACCCGGGGTCAGTGATGAGACCACACTGCAACTCGCTCGAGGGTCAGCAGTTAAAGCTACTGGGGGAACAAAATTAAGAAACTAAGCAGCTTTTGCGGATATTAAAAAAGCAATATGGGATGGCCTGGTCAAGCAAATACTCACTTCTTACATGCAAACTCATCGAAGCCTATTTGATGCGCATTTAACCTCTCTCTTTGGAAATCAGATAGGCATTACACCACACCCACAGTGCTTGAATATGATGCAAGAATAGCAACTCTGTGACCTTCGAGGAAGATATCGAAAATATCAATATGCTAAATCAATTCTGACGACGCCCTGTCGTTGGGTTGAAAGGTCCTGAGTACTTTGTGGGTCTAGAATGACTCTAGGTAGATCATGATACCAGAGGGTCTTTGTGCCATTGTCGTACCCTACTCGTTGGGGAGATGAATCAGAATTTCAATATGGGTGTTTATGTGGTCTGAGAATCTTTTGCCACATACTCGGCACCAGGAGCATCATAAGCCCATCTCAAAACATGTGTTCCAGCCGTTGACTTTACAACGAATTTCATACTATTTGTTACGTCTTCGCTTAGTGTTTTGGGTTGACTATCATCAAAAGATGCAACTCAGTTACTATATTCTCAAACCCAACCAATGCACATCACTAACGTCACATAATCCCTGTAGTGACACGCATAGATTCCCAAGACTCAAATTTCTTCCCCATGTTAGCGGGTGTCTTTGCTCCAACCCCCGGGCGATCCTTGGCCCAATCCTGCAGACCCGCCTTGCTCATTCCCGTGTACTTTTGCAATTCCTCCTCTGAAATCTCAACTCGGTTTCGGTCTTGCATGCGTTGATAGAGTGATCTCTTCTTCGACGTTGATATTGGCATAGACTCGGAAGTTTGGTGCTTTATAAGCGGCGTTTGACTGTCGGTTTTGATGAGTTGATCAGACATGTTGATCTGAACGCGTGTGCTTCAGAGAAAATGGTTTGTAGACAGCTCTCGATCCTGGTAGCGGGAGTTTCGTTCAGAGTAAGTGTAGGCGGAAGGCAGTCTTGATATGATTCGGTTCTGAGCAGAGGACAATCGATTAACAGTCTTCGAGTGATGCGCTGGCACAAATCGTCTTTTCTTGGCGCCAGGTGATTATTGTTTTGATTTGTTGTAGACTCAAGTTGAATACATGTATTTTCTCTCTAGAGGAGCTGTCGTAGCCGATATTTATAACTGGATCTTCCAGTCGCCCAGGTGCATTGACACAGTGAATAAAGTGCCGGCCACTTCCGTGGTGACGAATGAGGCCTTGTTAGTTGACTACTTTACGGCGCAGCGGGGAGCAACGCCCAGCTGGTCACGAGGACTGAGGCACAGCTCAAGCACCTTCCTGTCCTGGGCTCGAAGTGGATATGTTGGTCGCTTGCAAACACGTATTGGCTTGGTAGCCATCGCGGAGCCTCAAAGTGGAACGAGCGGGCAGTCACATGGATTCGTCGGGCAACGTGAAGTTGTCGCAAGCTGGTAGGGGGAGAACGGCAACCCCGAGAAGAGCGGCAGCGCGCTTGCCGGCACGGCCATAAACATTATCTCAGCTCACTATTCATGGAATCCAATGCGAATTGGCTTCGACTTATTCACGTTGTATTCTTCATTATCTATCATACACAGCCAGGTAAATGGCTGGAGAAAGACATCTATCGCATCATCACAGTAAGATCCGATGATGGAACTCGCGCCGCTCGCTCTCGAGAACCAATGGACCACCACTGGGTCCGCTAGCATCTAGACTTAGGGTCACCCGCTGCAAGTCAGCAACGACCCGTACTGTCTCGCCAATGTTTTGGTAATCGATCTCATGATGACCAGCTGTCTCGTCATTCTCCTCCTTCTTGACCTCGCGAATCTCCACATTGGGGTAGGGCAGCCGTCCTTCGCGCAGCGGGACGATGAGCACGGGAACATGCAACTCGGATTCTCCAAACTTGGCGTCCGACTTGTCTACTCCCAGACTCTTGAAGTTGCCGCGCTTCCGGCCGCCGATGAGCCATGTGTCACCTGGACCAGTCACATCAAAGCTGAACTCGTAGTCCCTATTGATGCCTTTGCCATCACTGACAGCCGTGTCCCAGATGCGAGTCCAGCGCAAACGTAGATTAGCAGACAGCAACTGGTTGACGGCCAGGGTCGAACCTGCTATTTGTTCGTCGGGTGGCGGAAGCTGAATGTCGACCGAGTGGAAAACGGGAATGGAGGGGACGTCGACAGGGATGAGGATTGATCGACTGATAGACTCGATTCCTTTGATGGTTAACTTTGGATACGTTGACTGCCAGGAAACAAGGAATGCTTGAAGAGCTTTAGAGGTGTCTTCTTTGCCGCCCGGGACTGTGCCCAGACCTCTGAAGATATTCCCTGTTAGTAAAGGCGATACGAAGGCCGTAGAAACCTCGCCGAGGAGAGCAGCTCGCTCCAAGTCATAAGCCGAAAGGCTAGACCGCACCTCTGCCAGTACGCGGTTGATCAAAAGGCCTGAGAAGGAGGAAAGAGGAGATTCTTCGATGTACTTTGACAGGGAATCTTCAACAAGGGCAATAATCTCATCCAAGACAACGCTGTAATGAAGCTTAAGATACAGGGTCCGCTGGGTCTTGGGTGTGGTGTTGCCTGAAGCTTTGCGTGTGATCTTGTAAAGCAAACTGGCAGGCTGCTTCGGAAACACCATGATGGACTTGTTTGGTGGAGCTGCAGAATGGGCAGAAAAGACATCTGAGTCGATCAGATGTGTTTTGAACACTCTGAGTGGGCTCAACGAGGCTGTTGAGACGCTGAAGCGGGAGAATAAGGCGTTGTGCTTGAAAACGTCCTGTACATTGACGCCCAAGGCGAGTGCCACTGGGACTGAGAACACATTGGAGTATGTGAAAGTGCCCTCGTCTGTAGTGTACGTTATTTCGACTCTAGCCGATATGCTCGGAACATCTTGCTCGATGGTGTACGGGAAACGCATTTTGATGGCGGACGACGCGGAGATGCTTCCGAAGCGGAAAAGTCCGGCCTCCAAAGGCTTCTCGTATTCTAGTGTAGGTCCAAGAAACGTTGCTTCGGTTGAAATGATTCGAAGGCCGCCAGTCGATGGCTTGACCGAAAGCTCACAGGACTTGATAGTGTTCCATCCCGTCAAGAGTTCCAAATCAAGTGAATTGTTCTTGTCCAATTGAATGTCTCTTGCCGCCGTTAAGCGACAACTCAAACCGCCAGTGGGGCGATAGAGTTCCAGGTCGGGAAGACGGAAGATCTGCGCCGTCTTGCTGGGTGTTTGGTTAACATCCCGCTCCCAGTGTAAGTCAACTTTGTTGCAAATCAAATCTGCCCGGTCAATCCTGTAGTGACCGGCGACATTTGTCTAGCATCTGTTAGTTCAGCTTCTCTCTTATCGTCAGCATACTACTTACAGTGCTGGTAAGCCGCAACTCGTTGATCCCTGGCTTGAGAATGTTCGCTTCGGAAGTGTGTAACCAAACCTCCTTTGTCCCCCCGGATGACGTCCTGGACAAGCGTATGGCGGCCTTCTCCAGGCTTAGGTCATCTATGAGCAAGCTTCTTAGTTTAATGGTGAGAGAGAAGCAATCTTTGCCGGTGTGGTAGGCTGGATGCCCGACAACTTCGACTTGGGTGAAGAGATGCCCCAGAGGCACCCTGACCTCGTTGGAAAGGGTCTTAGCTACACTCAATACCTCATCGAGAAAGCCAGCGATGGCACTTTTCTCGGGGTACTGAACCTCCGAGTGAGCTACAAGCGAGGGCTTCTTCTGTTGAAGCCTCTCATTTTCTGCGGCTGCTGCCTTCGTCAAGAGCTTCAGTCCCACACGAACAAATTCATCCTTACGCTGAAGCTCTTTCAGACATCGAGAGTACATGACAAGCATGGAAAGCTCCAATAGGCTCCAGCTGTTCTCCCCGAAAAATGGAGTGGTCATGTAGAAGTAAGAAGCGGCCGGGCCGTACTCGCCAAGGTGATACTTGAGCACGGCGAGATCGGCCATGCTTGTCTTGACTGCATGAGTGTGGTTGGCCACGGTGTAATGACGCAAGGCCTTGTCCGTGAGTGTTTCGTACAGGCGATAGAAGTCGTCCCGATTGTCGAGGGCAGTGTGGAGAAGACCGTTCTCGATACCAGCCAGCCCTATACAGAGCGGATCCGGGTTGTCTGTCTGAGACTTGTGATCATCCCCGTCGAGATCAACGTCTTCAAAGTCGTTGCCATCCATTTCCCCTAGTACCGGCGCAGATGTCCATCCAATATCCCAGCCTCGTTTCTTTCCGCTGCCTTGGAGGACGTTCCTAGACAGAGCATAGAGCTCTGCCCGACGCGCAGCGAGTTCCTCTAGGCCAGCTTTGAGAAATTGGGCGTTGGGTGCTGTATTGTCATCAAGGTTGGGGCCTGTTCCCCCGGGAAACACTCCAGGACTGGGCGGTGGTCTGGTACTTGTATTGGAACCCGTTCCCACACGCAAAGACGAGTTTCGAGCCGGGTGTAGCATGGTTTTCAACTCTGGAATTGATGACTTTGGCTCATGGCCGTCGGAGGGAGTCAAACTCGATGGGGGGATGGGCAGTGCTTTGCTCGACGTTTGAGCAAGAATCTGCTGCGCGACGGAGAATGCGAATGATGCAACAAGATTATCAATAGCCTCCGCCAGGACGGGGTTGAGAATTGGGGAATCTTCCTCGGTAAGCTTGTTCTTCAGCGCAGCCAAGATGTCGGCTCTCATGACTTGCGAGACAGCCGGTACGAATTCTAGGGTCCTTCGGCAGATCTCAGCCAACATGGACAGATTTTCGGCTTCATCTGTCTGCTTTGGGGGCGGCGCTTGCGGTGCAACGCCGTGAAGGACAGACTCTTGTTGCTCTCTAAGCTTTGCCAGGAGATCTTCCCTAGTTGACCAGGCGTTGCCAAGGCGGAGCAGCAGCGATATCTGTCTCGCAAAGATGTAGCAGCGAAAGTCAAAGACTGACACATTATTGGCTACTATCATTTCGCGGTACGGCTTCTTTGTGGCGCTAATAGGGATATCGTCGAACTTGTCGGTTTTGGAGGCATCCGTGGCCTGTAGATCAACAGGCTGGTCATCCTCTAGAGAGCCGTCCTCAGCACCCAGTGCGGCAACGGCAGCTTCAGCTCGCTTCACGAGGTCTTGCGTGTGACTCAACAGAGAGCCCCCATGGGTCTGGGGATCTCCGGAGGTGGCCTGTTCTTGGATGACTGTGTCGAGACCGACACTGAGCTCGTCGTAGCCAACTAAGGCATCCTCTACAAGACCGACACTCTCGAACCCACGCGCAAGACCCTCCTTGAGTATGAAGAAGGTACAGAAGTTCCAACCCGGTAGAGCCCGCTGAGCATCCTTCTCCTTGATGTCTTCCTCGTACTGTGACACCCTCATGTCAAAGGATGATAGAATCAGCTCCTTGAATTTGCCAACGAGGTCATCCCATGCGTTTTCGGCATCCTGACGCGACTCGGTATAACCGGTTGGCGTGGCAGGAACAACTCGAGGCAGTACATCGTATGGAACGTCGTTGATGCCGATACGGATCTGGGCCACACGATCGATCGCGCCCTTGCTAGAGCTGTTGAAGTCGGACCGAAGCTTCTCCAATAATGTGGAGGATCCGGAGCCCCATCTTGACGATCTTGCTTTCTCGGCAGCATCGAGGCCCTTTCCGCTGACCCTAGGTTGATTTGCCGCAAAAGTGTTGGGTATTACGACATGAATAATCAGGAACTCAAATGCATCATGGTTCTCTTGTGTGTTCAGCTTCCGGGTAGACTGCGAAGGCGGTGTATTCTTCTTGATCCATTCTCTGATTTCTGCCCTTGTTTGGGACTTGTAGGTATCGCTGTCGTCGCATCGAACGAGCAGGACTTTGAGGTAAGGGGTCCGCCTCAGGCCGGGTATTTGGTGGCGCCGTTCCTTGCCAGGCTGTCGCGCCGCTATCGTTGGGGTATCGGAAATATCTGAAGACGTGCTTTTGCCTCCGATAGACTGCGTTTGGAAGCCATCGTCCTTTGCGCCGGCGCTTACTGACCGGCGGAGCGAAGGGGAGATGGTTGGCGAGATTGGGGCAGCTGGGTCTCCGCCAGCGGGCGTGAGCTCTACGTGGAGGGTATCGATCGAGCGCAAAGGTCCAGCATGCGACTGCCAATGGAGATTTCGAAGGGGCAGTCGTGGAATGAGGCCCGGGGTGACGAGCTTGTAAACGTCGTGGGGATCGAAGTACTCGACTGCGAATAGCATGCTTGGTCAGTTGGGGGGAAGCGCAGTCAAGGTACGACTAGTAGGCCAACGAGAGAACAACGGGATCATGAGACGCGTAGAGCTTACCTGTGACTTTGGAGGTTGAAAAAGGCCGCTCCATCTTGAACGGCTCCTCCAATTTGGACTTTTAAATTACATGGTCCGTCGCAGCTTCATTTACTAAATTGCGCGGCGGGTGGGTGCCGGTCGAATGCAAGGTGTACAACTCGCCTCGGTGAGGTTCTAGCTTCGGTGGAGACGCTGGGCGCGATTCAGCGAGCTTGGAGCTGGAACATCAAAGGGGTTCGGTCCCGTTTGTTGGAATTGGAGCCTTGGAGCACTGGACGGGAGGATGGGAGCTGGCGAAATGCGCCAGCCAACGGCGGGATCCCCTAGTCGGCCCCGGCCTAGGGGTACCTAGGAACCTCGACAATGTAAGGTAGGTAGGTACAAAGGTAAGTCAAACCACCCACTTTTAGCCCACCCCCCCTTTTGGCCTACCCCAATTTCCTTCCTAGCTACTAATTAAAAACCCTATTTATAATTTTTAATTTAATATAATAATTATAAAAATCGTCTAAATAAATTTCTTTTTTATATATTTATTAATTTATAATTAATAATATTATATATTAAAAATAAGGTTTAATAAGCTCTTAAAACTATTAAAAACGGTCTTTTTTTAAAAGAGCCTCGATTATATTTAAGGTTTTTAAGTTAATATTTCGGAATTATAAAAAAGGTTACTAAATAAGGATAAGGGTATTTATAAACCTTTAAAAGCTTTTTTTATAATAAAAAGATTAGCTAATTTAATAAGTTTAAATTTAATATACCCTAAGTATTATACTAATTTATTAATAAGTTAAAGAATTTACTAAATAAATTCTAATATTTTAAGGGGATATTAAACTATTTAAAAAGAGATAGATTAACGTTTTTATTAAAAAGAATTTATTAATAAAGGTTTAGAGAAGTTATTTAATAAATTTATATTATATTAATAAAGCTATTATTAATATAATTAAATTATAGTTTAAATTATTTAATATATTAGAGATTAGTAGTATTAAATAAGTTAATAAGTATAATATAAATAAGACTAATATAATAAAAGATAAGGGAGCTAATAAGCTAGTTTTAAGTATAATAAAGGCTATAGTAATATAAAAAAAGAGCTTAGTTTACGTATTTAAATAATAATTATTAAATATATTTTATTAATAATAAATTTATTAAATTACTAGTTATTTATAAAAGAAAGTTAGTATAATAATAGTAGTTTTTTTTTTAATTTAATTTTTATTATAATTAGAAATTTATAATAATAAATAATAATTAGATAACTAACGAAACTACTTTTTATTAATTAAAAAAAGTATTTTTATTATAAACTAAGACCCTCTTTATTAAGGGGTTTAGTAAGCTAAACTAGTTTTAATTATTAATATTAAATAGGTATAGGAGTTATATAATAATAGAATTTATATAAGAATATTATAAAAATAACGTTTACTTATTATTTTTATTACTATATACTTTTTATATCCTCTAGCTATTAAATATAATTATTTTTAAACTTTTTAAATTTTATTATAAAAAGGAGCTTAGTAAAGAGAATATAGTAAATAATTTTATTATTATTAAAAAGTAGTACTTTTTAAGCTATTATTAATTTACTTATTTAACTAGTTTAATATTATTAAATATATAAAGTAAGTAAAAAGTAATTAGATTATAGCTACTTAATATAACTAAGCTACTTCTTAACTTAATAATCTTATTTATATAAGTTATATTATTTAAAAAGGGTATAGAAGCTAAGTAAATAATTAATAATATTAATAAACTATTTAACTAAGTATTAATAACTTTTATTATTAACTAGTTAATTTTTAAAAAAGTTAGTAAGCTTAGTAATTATTTAAAGCTATTTATAGAGCTTAGTTTAAATAGTATTATTTAATAATTATTATTTAAAAAAATAAAAAAAGTATTTAATAAGTAAGCTTATTACTTAGCTATATCTTAGTACTAAATTCGATTTTTAAAAGTAAGAGTTAAGTATATAAAGCTTAGAAAAAAAAATATTTTAATAAACTTAAATACTAAGTTTATAAGTATTTAAGATATATAAAAAGCTTAAGAGGATTTTAATAACTGTTTAGTTAGTCCTAATTAACCTATAGGGGTTAAATTATTTAATAATAATTTTGATTATATTATTATAGTAGTAGAAGGTAGTTAATTAATTAATTATAGTTAATACTAATATTTTGAGACTATGTTGTTGGGGTGGGCTAAAAGGGGGGGTAGGCCAAAAGTGGGTGGTTTGACTTAGCTCTGCCTCCGATGATTCCCCGAGAGCGGTGTGCTACCCAGTGCTGGAATGATTGGCCCAAGATGACGCTGCTTGCTGAACGTCAATGGAGGGGCACGGCAGAATCTTTTTTGGTTTTGCTTTGGGGAGAAATGCCCCTCCTCTGCCTTGGATCAGGAAGCGATAAAGTGCCCTATATTTCTTGAAGTAAAAGACTTGAGCTTTACTTCTTTCTCCAACAGCATCATCGTAATTTCTCTGTTTTCGCCATGTCTGGACTCCAAGCCGTCAAGTACACTCGGGGTCGTCTCGAAGTCCTGGACCAACTGAGACTGCCTCATGAATTCCACTACGATGAGGTGTCCACCAGCGAGGAGGCCTTTGACTGCATCAAGTCGATGAGAGTTCGTGGTGCCCCCGCCATTGCTATCGTCGCCGCCCTCGCCCACGCTGTCGAGCTACACAACGGCAGCTGCACCGCCTCTTCATCCCAAGATGCCGTCACTTACATCGACTCGCGTTTGGATTACCTCAAGGAAAGCAGACCGACTGCTGTCGACTTGACCAATGCTATCAACCAACTAAAGGCTCGCGTTAGGAGCGCGCCTCAGGATGATTCCAAGACAGTCATTGCTGCATACATTGAGGAAGCCGAGAAGATTCTGCAAAAAGACCTTCAGACCAACCTGTCTATTGGTGACCATGGAGCGCAATGGTTGAGAGAGGTCGCTGGTGCTTCACCTGATGCCAAAGTATCTGTCCTCACTCACTGCAACACTGGCTCTCTGGCAACATCTGGTCACGGAACCGCCCTCGGTATCATCAGAACACTTTGGTCCAACAACCTTCTAAAGCACGCCTACTGCACCGAGACAAGACCCTACAACCAGGGTAGCAGGCTGACCGCCTTTGAGCTTGTTTACGAAAAGATCCCCAGCACTCTCATCACAGACTCCATGGCTGCCGCGCTGTTCAACTTGCAAAAGGACAAGATGAACATTGCCGCTGTCATTGTAGGTGCCGACCGTGTCGTTCGCAACGGTGACACTGCCAACAAGATTGGAACCTACCAGCTCGCCGTCTTGGCCAAGCATCACGGCGTCAAGTTCATTGTTGCGGCTCCCACCACCAGTATCGACCTCGAGACCCAGACCGGCGCCGGCATCAAGATCGAGGAACGCAAGGGGGAGGAGCTCACGCAGATTTCCGGTGCTATCGTCCAGGCTGATGGCAACGTCGATATCGCTCGTACAGCGCGTGTGGCGACGGCGGACCAGCGCATTAACGTCTGGAACCCTGCTTTTGATGTTACTCCGCACGACCTGATCGATGCTGTTGTTACGGAGAAGGGTGCTGTTGTCAAGAACGACGAGGGTCAATTTGATTTCCGTCACATCATGCCCGAGAGATGGGCGCAAGTGGTCGCCCAGTGATGGGAATCTCTCCTTTCAAGCGTAGATGATGATGATATTTGTTTTGCGTTAGAGACTGGAGCTGGAGCTGGAGCCTGATATATGTTCAAAATTGAATTTTGTCTATAGGGGATATAGCGTATTAGCAGGACACTGCTTCAAGATTGTCGCATGATACTAAGCAGAGTCCTTGAGAGCATGCAGGATCAACTTTTGGTAACCTCCCACGGATTCCTCAAGCTCAGCAACGGTGATGTTTTCGTTGCGGCCATGTGCAACCAAAATCGTGCCTGGTCCATACAGGTAGCGAGTGTGCGAGCCCTTGAGGTTAGGAATGTCAGTTCCATAGTTGGCCACAAGGGTGTCAAATCCTGGATGATGAGTCGTCAGTAACTATTCAAACTGCACAGGTTGCTTGATTAAAGTGCATGGGTCTCACCATCAACGTCACAGTTGGCCTCCACCACGCCATATCCGTGGGTGCAGGTCAACTCGAGGGACTCGGCATCGGTTTCGTCGAGAATCTTCTGGATTCTCTGTTTGACAATGTTGCCGCCGTCCTTTTCGGGGCCAATGGCAACCCGAACCGCGATCCTTGCCAGAGCAGAGGCAGGAATGACATTCTGAGCAACGCCGCCGTTGAACTGGCCAACATTGACGGTGGTGTTGCCCCACTTGTCAGTGCTTCCGAGATCTGTCGTGATAATCTTGGCGAGGGCCTTGATCATGATTTCGTTGGCCGACTTGCCGAGCCATGGGTAGCCAGAGTGTCCAGCGACGCCCTTGGCCGAGATATCGCAAAAGACACCGCCCTTGTGACCGCAAGCGAGCTTGTTCTCTGTAGGCTCTCCGAAGATGACGGATTCAAATTGCACCGGCGGGTCGGCTGCCTGGAGGGAATCGGAAAAGAAACGCATTCCATCGCCAGTGTCCTCCTCACCAATGACAAATAAGAGCATGGCATCTTCGGGGTTGACTTTGCCGGCCTCGAACAGGTCCTCGAGAGCAATGATCTGAGCCGCAACACTAGCCTTGGCGTCAACGCTTCCTCTTCCACTAATACGAGTGTCGGGAGTGATTTTGTCATCGGATATGCCGTAAGGAATATGAGGCGGCACAACATCGTAGTGCGAAGTGACTACAACGCGAGGTGTGGGCTGGCGTTGGTTCGTCTTCCAGGCCAGGACATTGAACCTCGGGGTCTCTTCCGTGTTGTTGTTGCGCGGTGGCAGGAATTGCAGAGAGGAGACATAGCCGCGGCCGGTCAGATAATCGACCAAGAACTTCCCGGCGGCGCTCTCATTGCCTGAGATGGAGGGGATCTCAATGAGGGATCGATGTAAAGAGATGAGGTCGTCGCGCCAGGAAGGAGCGGCGGATGAGGGTGAGTGAGGCGTTGGCGGGGAAGATTCGACGCCGATGGGCTGCTGGATGCGAGAGGCGGCGGCAAGGGAGAGCACAGAGCTCAAGGTCATGAGCTGAGAGACACGCATGGTGGTGGCGGAGCTTCAAGCCTATAGAAAATCTGGCTGCTTTTGACGGCTCACAAGCATTGATCAAAGGATGTAGGTCTCAATTGGAGAGATTGGTCGCCGCTACAAATCATCAATGGCCGGCGGCGGGCGCGAGAGTTTCCCGGAGACTTGGCTATGGTGCAACCGCAAACGGAGCGGTGTCGGAACGAAGTGGGCGGAGATCGACCTGGTAAGGTAAGCCTGGGAGCTCAAGCCTCAATCACGGTGACGGGAAGTGCGATAAAGTGAGCGATATGAGTGATAAGAGTCAGATATCTGCAGAGTGCAGGCTGAGGTGCGAGGTCTGAGAATGAGGTCATTCCATCCCAAGCTCCCGTCATTGGCTCCAGCCACGAGCACGGACTGTTCCCCGTCAGCCACCCCCATGTTCCCGCAGGGGCGGGAGATGATCCAAGCTTTCCAGGTTGGTCCCTCGATCCAATGAGATGGCGGTGGGGGGAGAGAGCCTCATCAGTGCAGTCTCAGCGAGCGTCTCAGACAAACGAGGTAGACTTGGGGATAGTGATGCTTACACACATTTGGATACTGGAGTGCTCGCAATCCACTTGACTGCACGGCTGCCGTCTAGCTGAGGTGCTGTTTCTCCCGCGTCAGGCTCCCAATGGTGAAGAATATCATTAGTGGTAGCAAGCGATGTGCCTGGTTTTAGGTACCTACCTAATTATGAGCCGCCCATCTTAGGTACTTAGTCTACCTTAACCAGCCTCTACCGCCAGTATCAAAGCTCTTGTTGCAATCTGTGCAAAGCGACTGAAACGAAACGTTCTAAGATGTGGCCAACGTGACCATCTCTTATTTGCAAACGGCCAAATACTATCCTTCTTGTACCTAGGTAATGACGCTGAGCACAGCTGTCTTTAATGGTTAATCCAGGCGGTCCGAGGCACTGTAAACCAATGACTAAAGCCCAGTCAAGAACGAGATACGGGGGTGCGTAGACGGGAGTGTCCAATCTGGGGAGTTCAATGGCAGTTGGCAGTGCTAGATATTCCTTACCTTTGCAGAATTCCACGCCGCTGAGGGAACAGGTCCGCCCGCTCTTTCCCCGGATCTGCCAATCTTGGGCAAACTCAGTGGACATCGAGTTCCAGTCTGCACCCCACCAGGATTTTACCTTATCATTTATGTAATTGTTGCAACTCTTTCCTCGTCTTGAGGTGCCTACCCAGGATTCCTTAGTATGTATCAAGGTACCTAGATATCTAGGTACTCGAGGTGATGTGCCTTTGGTCGTGTGTCCACCGCTGGGCGACCCACTTGGCCGCTGCTCCTTGCCTCTCTGGGACGCAGTTGGATTGGAGCGCTGAAATGGGGGTACCTCCCCCAGGTACCTGGTCTGTTTCGTTCCCCGTCCTCACTTCTCGCTCGCCTTGCCTCGCCATACCTAACGCTCCTTAGCAGCAATCCAGCAACCGATTGATGAGCACCGCCTGCGGTAGTACACTACCTTTGCAGACAGGGGCCGTTTGTGAACCCAGCAAACTTCCCCAGCCATTGCATTCCACGATCCTGGAGCTACCAACCTCAACTTGCGCTCACCAACAGCTTCAATTGCTACCCCGTGATCCCTTCCACCGATCTTTCCCACGCGCACTCGACTCCTCGCAGGCCCATTCGATCCGTTCCGCCCATCTTGTCCCTTCTAGATGCAGCTTGCACTCTTTGCGCGCCACCGTGGGCTCCCGAAAGTCGATCCTAAACCTCCTCACGCTTGCCTGGACCCAAACCCCCATTCCATAAGTCTGTCGAGTCTCGCCTGAGCCCGTCCGCCCACTTTGCCCGGCTTCGCTTCGGTCGGCTTTGACGTGCCTGGTCATCGCCTTGCGGAGGGATGCAGGCCAACAGAGGAAACGCTGAGGCCCTGGGTCGCAAGGCCAAGGTGCGTCGCCCAAAAAATACCACTATCCATCATGCCACCCATCTTTTTGTTTCGCAGTCCTCCCAATCGCCCTGCGTCGTGTTCCACCAAGTCGGCCATTTGGCTAATACTACTATGACAGCTTGCTCGCTCGTACCAGGAGCTCCTCGAGTGAGTTCCACTATCCGCCCGCTCCGGTGTGAATCCTAGGCTAACCTCTGCTGCTTCCAGCGAGTTCTCCAACAAAGACCTCAGCTCCGTCGGCAACTACACTCTCGGTCGTCTCATCGGAAAGGGTTCCTTTGGCAAGGTTTACTTGGCCTCCCACAAGCTCACCAATGGCTCCAAGGTAGGCAACGGCCGACATGCGTGCTGGGACAATACTGTCGAGTCTGGGCTGGTTATACTCATTGACTGGGGTATAGGTCGTCCTCAAATCCGCAAATAAAGGCGACTCGAATCTCGCACGCGAAATACATCACCATCGACAATTCGTCCATCCACATATTGCCAGGTTGTACGAGGTCATAGTCACGGAGAATCTGGTGTGGCTGGTGTTGGAATACTGTGCTGGTAGGCTTTATCGTTTTATTGCTGATACAGAAACGATAATTGACAAAGACTCGATAGGCGACGAGCTTTACAACTACCTCCTCGAACATGGCCCTCTTCCCGTCCACAAAGTCCAGAAGATTTTTGCCCAACTCGTTGGCGCTGTCGCATACGTACATCAACAATCATGTGTCCACCGCGACCTCAAGCTGGAAAACATCCTGTTCGACAAGCACGAAAACGTCAAGCTTGTAGATTTTGGTTTCACGAGAGAATACGAGGGGAAAGCGAACTATTTGCAGACATTCTGCGGCACAATATGCTACTCGGCACCCGAAATGCTGAAAGGCGAAAAGTACGCTGGAGAAAAGGTCGATGTCTGGAGTCTTGGCGTTATCCTATATGCCCTACTATGCGGAGAGCTACCGTTCGACGATGACGACGACAACGTTACACGTACAAAGATCCTCAGCGAGGAACCGAAGTTCCCCGACCATCTCCCAACTGCCGCCATTCCGTTACTCAAGTCTTTGCTCTCTAAGCGACCCCTACTCCGACCCTCCCTCCCCGACATCCTCACCAATCCTTTCCTTGCCGAACATTCCCCAGCACAACAAGCGATCCTAAAACTGCAAAGGCCTCCGCCTTTTTCAACGCATCTAGAGAAGGAGACTCTTCAGCGCATGCGGGGAGCGGGTGTCGATATTGACTCCGTCATCGAAAGCGTGCTTGCGCAGCGCTGTGACGCTTTGGCTGGCTGGTGGACGCTGCTCATTGAAAAGGAGCAGCGGAAAGTCAAGAGACGAGAGAGGAAACGGCGGGAAAGAGAGGCCGAGAATAGGAGCTTGCGCCGTCTGTCCGCCGCATCCAGCAGACTCGAGCGGATTGCGCCTGTGTTGCAAGAGGTCGATGAGGACGGCGGGCTGACAAACCGCTTCATCAGACTTGAAGACGGCCCTATCACACCACGGACAAGAGGCCGGTCAGAGAGAAGAAGCGCGCATTACGCCGACTTGGGGGACTTGCCCGGCCTGCCCGAGCACAGCAAGGAAAACGGAAGTCCCGATACAGAGGAACCACCTCCACCAATCGATAAGGACTCAATCCGGTCTGCCAGTACGTCTAGACATCGTCGCCCGGTTCCGCCCCCTAAGGAGGGCGTGATCCGCAGCGCACGATCTCGGGGTTCGACCCTTCATCTAGTGACCACTTCGGAAGCTTTGGCGGCTAACGGGACGCCAGAGCGACCACCTGAACAACAACAAAAGGTTCGCAAGAAGCCCTCACAGGCCATCATTGCGCATTGGAAGAACTGGACACACTGGTTCTTCGAGAACACCCGTAGGGGACGGCACGCGAATAAGAGAGGGAGTCACTCAACGCCTAACCTGGTCGATAAAAACGGCAGTGTTGCCGGCAGCAGCAGTAAACACTCCAAGGACACGAGTCCTCGGCCGCAGACGAGCAAGTACCCGACAACGGATGCTGGCGTACCTCAAGGAAAGGCCGGATTGCCTCGTGGCGTAGTGGCTAATGGCCATGCCAACAAGGCACTGCCAAGTCACGGAGGATCTGGAGGCTTCAGCAGTCCGGCCTCTGGTGCAGGCTCTGTCCCCACGCGGGTACCGTCCCGGATCACAACATCTTACAAGCGACAATCGCTGTCGCCGTCTCCCATGACCCCACGAACTACGATGCGGCGCTCTTCGGCAGGGTTGAGGGGCCGAAAGTCCACTTCTTCATCGGTCTCGTCCATTCGTTCGATGCCTCATCATCATCACTCTCATTCCAAAGCTTCATCAACAAGCTCAAACGGATCGGTCTCGACTTCCATGTCCAAGAACACTCTCCAGCGCGGGCAGTCGCCTCATCACTCTGTCAAAGTTCTTCCAGCGACTCCCACCGCGACCGCCTTCCCGTCGAATATCCGTCTAGTTCGAGGGCCAGGTCCCCCGGCTCCCCTTGCTCTATTCAATGAGGGCATGCCTCCCCCACCGGTAACGTCAGGAATGCAGGCTCCAGGCTCGCCTAATCCCTTTGCCCTGGGAGGGGGCATCCAATTTGCCAAGCGAAAGCGGAACATCTTCAAGGGTCCGATGCTGGCCTTTGGCGGAGGTGGCAGCGCAGGCGGTGGCGGAGGAGGGGGCGGCAGCTCGCGAAGCACAAGTTCCAACCATTCACGCAGTGCAAGTGCTTCTGGACTCGGACGACGGTCGGGCGAAGCTCCCATCCAGGAAGAGGAAGAAGGCGAAGAAGCGGAAGAAGAAATCGAGGAGGTTGACGCTTTCAGCCCCGTTGTTGGGGGGCCAGGAGAGCGCATCGAGGAGCAAATTATTGAAGACAGCGAGACAGAGGCACTAGCAGAGCAGGCGGAGGAGAAGGAGGAAGATGCTCCTCCGGTAACGCCAAAAGCATCAGCCGCCCCTGTCCCGACATGATCAACACCAACTACCCTTTCTGCCGTCCATCAAGGAGGATGGCCACCTTTTTCTCCTCAAATACAATGTTTACTGCGAGTTTGATCAAACACGCTCCAAGGAACGAGTCCAGGCAAAAGCTTTCATAGTGTTTTTCTTTTCTTTTCTGTATATTCCCCTTTTGGCGACTTGTACTATACTTAGAGGATACCTTGTACCAAACAAAGGGTGTTGATATTTCTTTTGCAGTGAAGATAAAACCTCGAGTCAACGCTTGATGTATTTCTCTATAATCATGCCTAAACCTCGCTGTTATTCTGTCATTGTGCTTTGCCTTAGTTCCCAGCCTCCCGTCAGCGAATGCGCGCAAGTAGATCACATTACGCCGAGATATAGCGTCTATCAAGTTCAGGTCTTCTTGGTGGCCTTGGTAGTCTCGATGAGCCCGTTTCTCGCAAATATGATATTACGCATAGTCGCGTCTGTCGCGCATACGGACGCATCGAATGGCTTTAGGTCTGCGTCTCCCATGATGGCGAGTGCAGCTAGGCCAAGGAATCCGTGGAAAATGTCTGGCGGGCCTCCAGGATACTTAGAGAACCCACCGATGAGATGCTGTGTTTTTTTGGTGATGAAGCGTCGTGACGGCTCGGCGTCAATGAGATCGGTGTGACCAAGCATCTTAAAAACGTCAGCAAACCGTGGCCCTTGGCAGTCGACAATCTATATTCCTTGTACCTGTAGTGTCCCTCCTACCCACCAGCAATAGCATGTGTCCGCGACCTTGTTACACCTTCCATTGAACCCAACGAAGCGCAGGTTTGGATCCAATGTCAGCTCGCTCAACGACGCGGGCAGCGCAAAGTTGGCATGGTCGGGATCGTCCGAGTCGTCTTCTTTCTCGAGGTATTCGAACTGGCGGTACACCAGGAACTTGACCAACAGGGACGCATCAGGGACGCCTTGCTGAAGTATCTGGCTGTCGTGTGGAGTTCCACTCTGGTCTGGGGGTCGATCGAGGAGGACCAGCGCGCTGACGGCGCACCATGCGTAGCCAGCTTCAAACCTCATATCAGCTTCACGTATTCAGCATCATCACCATTGTAGCAGGAGCGTACCATGAGACTCGTTTGCATGGGAGCTCTCAGCGACTCCACCGTCATAGGTCTGTCCTTGGCGGATGTGCCGAACGAGGCCATCCACGTCAATGTCCTCCACCCAGTCCTCGTCTCCCTCCTTGGCATCGCCCCGTAGAGCCCACCGTATCGTGGCGGCCAGAAAGCATAGCCGCATGTCCCTCCCGCCAGCAATGGCCCCGTCGTCCAGCACGAGCTCGCCAAAGCTGCCATCGGTCCTCTGCAGCCGCCTCAACCACCGCAACGTCGCAACGCGATCCACGCCCGCAAAGGCGCTCTTGGCTTCCTCTGGCCCGTCCGCGACAATGGCCAAGATCAACAGCGCAAAGTATGTCGAGGCCAGGTTCGCCGAGCTCGCATTCCTCGTTTTAGGCGTTGCCTTTTCAAAGTCCCAGCCGGCGTATAAGTCGCTTGGCAGAGCATGGTTCGGAGAGCCGCAGAAGCCGCCGCCGGGGTGGTAGAGACCCAGAACGAACTTGCGCGCGGCAGCTCGGTCGGCGGATGTGAGGAGATGGGGGGCATCCTTGGTCGGCTCGGAGGGGGAGAGTATGTCGAGGGCGGCGAGGATGAAGAAGCTGAGAGCTATGCGCGTGCTGTCGGACGACGTATACTGGTGCGGGAGGAAGGTCTTGTGGCAGCGTTGCCAGTATTTGATGTGCCTCGCTTTCTCGAGCGGCATGACTGTGTCGGCTGCCATCTTGGCCGTGATGGATTCGAGGATCGCAGTCGGGTGGGAAGAGTGTTGGTGGGGTTTGTTACCTAGCTCCGGGACGTTTGGTCAAGTGAACAAAATCCCCCGATGGTTTGCAGGACCTTTCATCCCACCTCAACCCCCAGGCCAGCATAGGACACAATCAGGAACGGACCCCACCCCCCACCAAAGCTGCACCTTCAGCTTAAGCAGGTTTAGCTCAGCGAGCTGCTGGAAAGAACGACAGCGCTAGCAGGGAGGAGGTCCACTAGAAGACCGCTGAACGGCGCTGAAGCCTCGCCCCGTCTCAATTGATGAGACGAATGAGAAGCTCCAGATCGATAAGCCTCGCAGCCACAGGGTTACCTAGGTACTTCGCTTCGTTTGCTTGCTGATAAGACATGCGCTGGACTGGTGGTCCATTTCTTTTCTTGTCCGACGCGACTGCGCCTACGACTGCGACGTCAATTGTCCCCCCCTCTCTTTCTCAACGAGCTTGCTTCAGTTCCCTCACCTTAATGAATACAGCGCATCGCAAGGAACCGTAATCATGGCGATCATATCAGCGAAAACAATCATTACCTCCCTCTCCCTCTTCCATGTCACCCTCGCATACTTCTTTCTGACGAACCCGGCGACCATCGCAGACCAGGCGATGGTGTACGTGCTGGGCGAGTCGATGGGCATGGCAAGTCTCCAAAGCTTCACTTCATGGTCCATTCGTAACAAGGCCGAGCGCTAACATTTCCTCTTTAGCCCCATGCGCGAAGCTTCGAAAACAGGTCTCCCGCCCTCGCTTTCCTCGCCGCCGTGCTTGGGATACTGGGCATCAGCGACCTCGTTACCCTCAGCATGCCCGAAGAAGTCTGGTTGATCTACCACTGGGGAACACAGGGTAAGCAACGTGCTTTTCCTTCTTATGCTGGTAGTTCGAGGCAGTTTCTCACAACCCAATCATAGCACCAACTCGTATGGTCATGTCCTTCGGTTTTGTCCTCTACACCTTCCTCTTCGGCCCTTCATCCCCCCTTTATGGCGGAACCTCGAAAGGCGGCAGTCGCTTCGCCCATCCCTCCGTCCAGTCGAATAATCCGCGCTATACACCTTCGACTTGGGGCGGTGACGGCCTCAAGAACCGTGTGTTCTTGACCTTTGCCTTCCTCGAGATGTTATGCTGGTTCTGGGTCTGGATGACCCTGCGCGAGGAGCAGGAAGAGTTCCAGCGTAAGAACCAACACAAGAGGAGAGGAAGTCAGTCAGGGTACAACTGAGCGACAGGCTTATCGAGTGTACTAAGCCGTTCGCTGGAGGCATTGAAGGCGTTGCGTTCACCCAACCACGGGAGCGATCAGACGAATATGCTTCCGCGCTACCGGGAGGCCCGGGCCGCTTGCGTGGCCCCTTTAGCATTGCGTGGAGTTTTGGGATGGCAGGTACGAAAAAGGGCATACTCGGCGTAATAATCATTTGATGTGCGACATGACGGTTTTCTATTTTTGGGCTCCCGAGCTTATGAGTGACAGCCTCCTACTCTAGGTAACTTGAAACAAAATATTGAGTTGGTATAGGCTACATCATGAATGCAATGAGCCGTCTACTCCCATCGCACCGATTCCCAACCCTTCACGTTCGTCCGCCAGCTGTCGGTCACCCGCTGTGACCAAACACCAACGTGAGAACCTGCCACCTCGCGTATCTGTTTTGACAAGTCGTCCCCAGAATCCGTCTCAAACGTCCAAGAGCCCAGTTTCGCATTCAGCGTGTTGCTTTCCTGCTTCAGGAGAGCCACCCGTGCCTTGCCTTCCGTGAAGGCAATGCTAGCCGCATTCTCGAGAGCCTTGACTTGCGCCATCACGTCCTTGGGCACGTTACTCTGCCCGGAACGGTCCCTCTCCTTCTCACGGTCATTGAAAGTCACTATGTAAGACGTCGCTAGCTTCACGGCGGCGGCAGCGTCGCGAAGAATCGACAGACCGTGGAGTGAACCCAGCATCATTAGTGTCTTGGACCCTTCTGCATCAGCTGGCGTCGATAGCGCTTGCGCGCGAAGAACCTCCAGGCCAGACTTGATCGCGGACACAATGCTTGCCAGAAGCTCGGGAGGTGGTGGGCTGCGACTGGCGGAGACGGAGAGGGGAATCAGGGTGATCAGAAGTGAAACGACTTCGTAGTAGGTTTCCTCCTGTTGAGTGAGATTCTTTCCGCGAGTGTGGAGGAATCTGCTGAAGGTGTTGCCCAACCTCTGAAGGGATTCCAGGACGAAGGCCAGTTCTGCAGCGGTCGTCTGCGCAACGTTGGCCACTTTGTAAGACGATGCGGGCTTGAAGGTCATAACCTCAAAGAACTTTTCTGCGGCGAGGGTTAAGTGGGAACGCAGGTTCTGGATGAGACGTTAGAAATGGTACCTAGTACAGTAGAAGGGGACATACCGATGGATCAGGGCCTAGCCGCAGGACGTCGTATATCGGGCGGCCCGAGGCAGCTTCGAAGTTAGGCACAGATCCGTAGTCGATGACTTCGTTCAGCACAGAGTTGTCGGTGACTTCCTCTACGAATAATAGTCAGCACGAGGGATCGACGTAGGGAACCAAGTTAGCCTAGTCATGACTTACCAACCGCCGGTTCTTCAAAGATCGAGTCGCTGCGGATATCCAGCGCTCGAGCAGCTTGAGACTCCTCCACATATCCCATCACCAGGGTGCAGCTTGACCTCAGCCGCTCGGTGTAGCTAGGGATATCGAGAATGGCAGTGTAGCTCTCGGCCTCGAAAGCATCAGCCAGCCTTCTAGGCATTCTCAGCTTGAGAGACGCCCGGTAGTGGGATTTCAGTCCCTGCATCAGCCCTCTTTCAGGTCTATTTGGCGGTAGAATTAAAGTGGGCGCAATGGTTGCCAGACGGTCAAAGAAGTAGGGGCCAAGCGAATCAATAATAGTACGCTTCACGTCTGCGGTATCCCACACTTCGCGAGCACGAGAAGCACATCCAAGTACAAGATAGATGCGCACCAGGACCAACGTGAGTCGGGTGTGCTTTGGTGTTCTGGTGAGCTGGTCTTCGATGATGAGGGCAGCTTGAAGCAAGCGGTCAGGTCTACCGTTCTTCGAAAGAGAGGTAGGGTTGTCGATACCACGCTCGTGCGCGCCGCTCAGCCTCACACAGCATGATGCTGCAAGGATAGCAAGTTCCGGGACACAATCGAGGTGGCCTATTTCAGTAGAGTTGAGGAGAGAGGAGTACAAAGTCAAGGTCGATTCCAGGAGTTTTTTGACGCAGGTGGTGCAGGTAGATGACTTGTTGGTGGTGTTGCAAGTTATACACTTCCAATCATTTGGTTTCTTTACATCCTCATTCGGGACACGAACGAGGGTCTTGGGTGAAGATAGTCCGAGGTACTGCAGCTTGTACGCAAGCGCCTTCACAGATGCTGATCTCGCGGAGTCCTGAGACTCTTCTGACAATCCAATGAGGAATTCGTATGCCAGTGCTTTGATCTCCTGTGGTGGCAACCGCTCGACAAAGCCCCTGACGTCGTCGAAACAGGCGGGCGATTCGCACTCAACCTCAATGTATTGGCGCAATTCCTCGAATTCATTCGATGCGGCATCAGAGCTAGACTGCGTGCTCTTGGGGAAGAGAAAAGCTGCTTCAACCTTGGCCAGACGGACGTTGCGCTTATAGATGGATCGTACACCCTCTTGAGTCAGGAAGCGGTTAATGAGTTCGGAAACCTCGGTCGAAGCCCTGCTACCATCAGCCAAAGTTGTCATCAATCAAAGGTGTCCAACTTACTCTTGGGTCTGTCCTATCTGGCCAGCAGCATTGAGGAATTTCTTCCACACCGCATAGTCACAGGCGAGGAGGCTCAATTTCTGGTTTTCGTCTGTCGTTGACAGGCAGTCCTTGCATAGGTCGTAGACAGTTTTCCACTGTCCCTTCCGCTCGAGAACTTCTATTGCTTGTAAAAACAAGTCTTTGCGTCCTTTCCTGAATTGGTAGACAGGGTTGAGGGTTGGGCCCTTCAGAGCCGCCTCCCATTCAGCCGTAGAAGCATGAGCCTCGAGAATGCGGTAGAAGAGAAGGATCTCTTCTTCCGTCTTGATGGCTCGGTCGGAGACTTCGCCGTTCTTCTCGGCACCGCTCTATCAGCTAGATTAGCCGCCATCATGAATTACTGCCACCAATCTTACCTGTTCTGCGAATTGCGCGGCACGCTGCATTTGCTTCAGAGCGAGCATGCCATAGAGCTGCTTCTTTCCAGCTGGACATTGCTCATTGGTCTCACACAGAATTAGCGTGCTTCTTGGCGTTTAGAGGGTATCAAGAACTCACTGCTAGCAGATGCGTAATGGCGATGTTCCAGAAAAGGAAGCTCCTTTCTTGAGGGAATGACTTGTCGAGCACTGCTGCAATCTGTTTGCCTGCATCAGCATCTTCAATCCTTCATGGGCTCAGGACAGAGATGAACTCACTTGCTGCGCGCTGACCAGATCCCAGTGTAGCAGACATGACTCCAAGCATCTCGTACCACCATTTTTGTCCTTGGGCTTGGCTTTGACGTAGCGCAGCTTCAGGGGGCCAAAGGTCTCGGAAAAGTCTCGGTCCTCAATAAACTCCTCTGAAGCCCACTCAAGCAACTCCAAAGTGTCAGGATCTCTCACGGCAGTCGGATCCTGAACCAGCTTGCGGATAGCAATGAAGGGCGATGCCTTCTCCAACGGTGAGTCCAACTGACTTTCTGCGCATATTTTCACAGCCTGAATGATGTGGTTAGTTCTATTTTAGGGTTCACATTCGGCGGTGAGGTGAGAGCAAACCTCAAAATAAGGATCCTTGAAGGTCCGGAATCGCTGCTCCGCGAGACGGATGGCGTTGGCCCATTGTCCGTCATTGAAAGCCGACTGCAGCTGCAGATCGGTGCCGCTCCTCAGCTGAGGCCGGTTCCAGGACATGGTGATGCTTCTGATCGGATGGCGGGGCAGAATTAGCTTGGAGGGGCACTGTGCTGTAAGAGTGCGGCAGGAGCTTGTGAGACGTTTAGGGATGGGCATTGTGTTGCTTGATTGGTTGCTCGGGTAAATACTCTTCCCGAAATGCCGACCCCCCACGTTTGGGGTTCCGGCGCCGTTGGCCGGCCGCGTTCGTCCCGATAGCCCGACGCCGATCCGGCTGACGCTGCAGATTAACCTCCAAGCCCGGATCGGGGCTGGCTATGGTTTCTAGTGAGACATGTCAACTACTGGATGGGACACATAATCTATCATCAAACGAGGCGCATCTTCCGCACGTTGTCGAGCATGCAGTGACTAAGTCTCTACAGGGCACTACCTGGACTTAGATACCTTCGCCTGCAGACACATGGCAGATTTGGTCTAAGGGCAGCCATCGAGACACAAAGAGAAGAGCTGGTATCTATCTTTAAACATGACCGAATTACTCATACACATGAATACTCCTTCCATGCATGCATGTTGTTTTACAAAATGTACAATGTCGTATCTTCTTGCACCCGCAAAAAAATTGTCGACTAGATTCGGTTCGGATCGTCTCGGTATCATATCGGCATTGGCGAACGTCGTTTACACCCATTCACATCACCACCAAGCACCCTGCGCCTTTCGGTCTGCCTTGAGCTTGTCGAACTGCTATAGAATTAGTGTCTGAGAATACGGCTAGCTGCGCCAACGGAGTGAGGAGGGAAGGTAGCGTACCCAAGCCTTCTTGCAATCTCGGTATGCTCTGGTTTATCAAGTCAGTCCAGTATTCTCGCGCAGCTCAGAAGGCGGCCAAGAGCCTTGAACAACAGAGAAAAGGTAGCAACTCCCACTTACTGAAAGTAATCTCCGCACATGGCCCTGTCTCCCCCATTCCGGTGCAGGCATTTAATGCTCTTCTGCGCAAGCTCTTGACAAGGATCAAAGTACTCGCTCTTCGCCTTCCTACGCAATATGTTTGAGCGATTGTCACGAAGTTGAACCTGACACGCAGGCCGGCCTACCCTTCAAACTTGGCCTTGCTCTCGGTGTAGGTCTCGTCGACCTTTTCGGGTGCGGCCGTCGCAGGCTTCTGAGGTTCCGACATTTCGATAGAAGGTATTCTTTCGAATTCCGCAGGATTTTCGGGGTGTGATATTCGGTTATTTTCGGTCAGTTCGTGGAACGATTGAAGGTGCGATGCGCCGGGAATTGGTGTTGGCGGTACGCGACGAACATTTGCGTCGGTGACGTTACGATTGGAGATGGTTCTGGTTGCGATAAGATAAGAGCTGTTTTGTGCCTGGCGACTTGGGGTTCTATTTTAAGGCATCTATGATGACCTTTCTCCAATCGCCCATTCGCTGACTAAGGCAAGAATAAGTGAATATCCCCCCGGCTGCCAAGAAGAAGAAACGGGAAAAAAGCCTAAGTGCAACGAGCAGCAGAATGCGATTTGAAGCGAGCACAGGGCAATGCCCAGCAACGAGAGAACCTTAAGATCCGCTTCTATGATTGACTGCCCAGTGTCCACGCACCGGCTCATTTTTGCCGTCGACAAATACTGCGTTAAAGGGTGGGAATCCGGCAACGCCTGCCGTGCCTGGCCGATTTTGCCGACAAACAGAGGTCTTTCCTCAATAGAGTTCAAGGTTTTCTATAACTCTATCGTCAAGGTATCCGTAAACCGCTTTTCTGGATAACAAGTGGTGCTCTTGTGCATGGTGTTTATTTTGACCACATTCGTCCCTCTTTTTCCACGTCGACAATAGTACGTGTCCACGATGCTTCTTTGTTGAAAATCCACCTGCATCCATCCTCCTATCTCTCTTTCCCCCTCTTATTACGCCATTTTTTACACAGACACACGGAATAGGGACAGAGCTGCCAATATCCCCCCTTTTTGGTCTTTTTTTCTCCCTGGTTGGACACCACCGCGCTGCCCATACGTCCACTCCCAAGTTCCACCTCCCACCGGCACCCACCGGCACGAGAGATACACCTTTTTTATTTGTCGCTGCCAAGAACCGTCATGTGGAGGGCAACTGTAAGAGAGACACACCGTTGCTTTTGAGAGCCACACCAATCGCCAATCTAACACAAGTTCGGTTCAGAAGCGCTGTCAGGTCCCGTGTCTTAGTCCGGCACGAAGCTTGACTGACACAGTGACACTACGTTTTTGGCTGACTGAAGAGGTTTGGCAACTTATTAATACCTTACACGTCCACCTCACTTCGAACCTGGAAGGCATACGAAAGTCTTGGTACGGGTATGAGTGCGTCGCGTGTAAAGGACTGCCGCGACTCCCCGTCTACGGATCCCGCGGATGATGTTTTCCTTATTCAGCAGAACCGGGGCCTGGAATCTTTCCGAGCTTCCAAAGTTCCCACAATCACAACTCATACCTTACTCACCTCGGCCGCCCCCTATTAACGCACACCGCAAAGAATTGAGCGGTGGACGGGAGAAAATTGCAGACGGGACGCAAATACTCCGATGCCTACCGCAGGCCACTCAATAAACCTGCACCGCCGCATTCCTGCTAGCAGGCATCACCACCAACATCGGGCGGATCTGCCAGGTTCTTGCGAAATGAGTTTGCCATGCCCCCCGAGTTGGCCCGTCTCCCGAACCCAGCATGGTTTTCTTCTACACTACTTGTACTCAATCTCCACCGCCACATGCCTAAATGGACACTGGTCTCTTCGTACCAGCCTGGGAGGAATTGGCCCCTTTTCATCGAGTTTGCTCTTCAGTCGAGTAGCAAAACCCCCCACAGTTTCCTTCTATCGCTTCGACGAATCTTTCTTGTACGATGTTGGCCCGTATGTTTAATTCTTCGACGGCCACTGGCACCAGGAACCCGAACAGGGAAACAGGCGAGTGTGGTTCTCGCCGCTTAGCTCGCCGTAGCGGCTAGACTATCCAACGGCCAGCCCTCTTGACTGGACCCCCAGCACAATGCAGACACCTCAGAGTCGCAATGATGTTCTGTGGTCAGCAGCAAGATCATGCAACATACGATCGTTGAACCATACATGCCATCATCGTCACAGTATTTTTCAACCTCCACTTCCCGTCCCTCGTCCACAGACACCATACTCCGTACTCCGTACAATTCGTCCAATCCCCGAGTCAAGTGGCTAAAGCTCATGCCTTATGGCTCGGAAGTTGGTGGTGGGACCAACTTACCAAGAGACTGGCCTCACGGTTCGTCTCAGATCAGGTTGGCTTCTCAGCTCGGTTCAACAAAGGCTCCCGGAGTCCCAGCCAGCTTCCCAGAAATGGTCCCTAAATTGATTGACGTGCATGTCCGGGTCCGGCTCCGACACAATTTTCACGCCATACTCCGTAATCTCCGCTGCTTTCTCTCTTGCTCTCTCCTATTCTCTCGATCTCCCATGATCCCTTTCTCTTGTCTGTGCCACTCTCCCCACCCATTCCCCAGGTCTTGATTTTTGCTTCAACCATCACACTCTTATGTACGGAGTACCTATCTCATGGAGATCGCGCTTTGGGTACCCTTACCGTAGCGGGCGAGCTGCCCTTGCGAATGATTCTGCCATTATTCCGTATCCAATTCTCATCAGCCCTTTTGATTCCATACTGGAGGCATCTGGCAAGCAGGTCAAATTCCAGATCTAGCCTCTCAAGACTGGTCCAATGCTATTCGACGTAGCACTCTGAGGCTCTGAGGATTATAGCCAACTTGTGATGGCCGATGCTAGCGCCGCGTCGTGCATCAACGACCTGAAACTGGGCGATTAACTGCTTTCTTCTGCATTCTACTTTATTAATGCCACCTCCCCACTGCTCCCCAAGAGCCTGATTACAGAGACAAGCCGTCAAGTGGCTCCAAAGTCCACCAGTAGGCAGTGAGCCACCAACGAGAAAGTCTCCATTTCTTCGACCATGTTTCTCAAGCGAGTGCTTGACCAGCTTGGGAATGATGGCCCTTCGAGGGTGCCCCTGTCGGAGACCTGGAGGGGGTGTGGCCACTCGACCGGGTCTTCCAGTCGCTCCAACCCCGGGAATCAAGGCCCAAGAAGGTTGTTTGGGTTAGCCGCGCCGCTGCAAGGGGCCTCGTCACGATCCACTACCACCCTGTTTGCATGTTTCACGACCCCATCCTCACTTTAATCGCAACGGCTTCATTAATGAATCCATCCTCGGTTGCGGCCGAATAGCAGGGCTTGACAGGGCCAAGCGGGATCCAACACGTTATCCACGGGCAGAACACCCCACGGACCCATTAGCCTCATCTCATTCTCTACGTCTTGCAGCGTTCCTGCAGCTCTTGGCAGGAGAGGAGGATGAGACGAAAGACTCCATCGAAGTATACGCACTGCCAGGGCAAATCCCTGCCCTCCACGAGTCCACATCAACACTTTGTATTGCGGACTACTGTGTAAGACCACTTGGAGTGGTCAGGGGCCCTGGCAGGCTGTCTTGCTGGGCAACTGACGGAATCGCCAGCTCTAGCCGCGCGATGAGGGGGGCGAGATGCAGTCCTAGATTGGCTGCCTACCTTGACTTAGTGCGGTCAGATGGGCCTGGGTCGGAGATGGGCATAGATGATTCGAGATTGAGGTAGGAAAGAAGGGCTACTGGCCTACCGTACAGCTCGGGAGATGTTGTGGATGGGGCTCTAATCACATACAACCGTAGCAGCATTGACACGTCTTATAAAAGTCCCTCGTCCTGCTTCCGGACACCATTTAATTGTCCACCTCTTTCTTCATCATCACATCGGTGTCATTCTTTCCCTGTACTCAAGTCTCTCTCTTGTTGGCTGTGCCATACACTCATTTACGAACTAGACGTTCGCCCACGCTCACTAAGCACAACCTCAGTAACACTTTCACTTCAAATCCAACCACTTTTCAACCGAAAACTCCCCCCATCACCATCAAGATGCAGTTCTCATTCACCGCCGCGGCTCTTGCCACCCTCGTCGGCTACTCTGCCGCCCACACCCTCACCATTGACGTCTGGGTCAACGGTGCCGACCAGGGCGATGGCCGTTCCACCGGCACCGGTACCACCAAGTACATCCGTTCCCCCGATAACAACAACCCCGTCAAGGACATCACCAGCGACGCCATTGTCTGCAACGTCAACGGTGCCAAGGCCCAGACTGGCTTCGTCAAGGCCGCTGCCGGTGACGAGTTCAAGTTCGAGTGGTACCACAGCAGCCGTGGTGACGACATCATCGACCTCTCCCACAAGGGTCCCATCAGCACCTGGATCGCCCCCTACACCGAGGGCAGCGGTGCCGAGGCCATCTGGACCAAGATCCAGGAGTCTACCTACGAGGGCGGCAAGTGGGCTGTTGAGACTCTTGTTGCCAACAAGGGTATGTCTCCCTCAGTCACCATTCCTTCTACCCTGAAGGCTGGCAAGTACCTCGTCCGCCAGGAGATCATTGCCCACCACGAGTCCGACACCACCTACGATGTCAACCCTGCCCGCGGTGCTCAGTTCTACCCCGCCTGCGCTCAGTTCGAGATCACTGGTACCGGCTCCGATGTTCCTCCCCAGAACTTCGACTTCACCACCGGCTACAAGTACACCGACGCCGGCATCCACTTCAACCTCTACAGCGCCGATGCCTCCACCTACAAGGCTCCCGGCCCTGAGGTCTGGACCGGCGGCTCCGGCTCCGGCTCCGGCTCTTCCCCCGCCTCCTCTGCCGCCCCCGCTGCTTCTTCCACCGCCGCCGCCGCCGCCACCTCCGCTGCTGCCACCACCACTGCTGCTCCCATCGCCACCTCCGCCGCTGCTGCCAAGCCTACCACCCTCTCCACCGCTGTCAGCTCTGCTGCTCCCGTTGCCAGCTCCAGCTCCGCTGCTGCTCCCGTTGCTACTCCTACCAAGGCCCCCAGCGCCGGCTGCAAGCGCCGCCGCTCCCGCAAGGCCCGCCGCTCTGCTCACTAAATTAGTGTTGCGCAACGAGCCATGGAGAAGAGATAGAGTTGTAAGACTAAGCGGTCATAGATGGTCCTTTCAATCATGATGGTCTCACGAGTCTCAAGTTGGAGTTCTTTTTATCATAGACACCAGATGTGCAATCCAGGCTTACTGTGTCATGCCCGGTGCACGGTTCTAGGGGCACGAGTTTCCGTCTTTTGGAACTCGACCTCACTTCTGCATTCCTGTACATAGTACCTTGAATAGCATTAAGCCTGCATATACCAAAATTTCAGCGTTCTAATACTAAGTGAATTTTCTAGACAATGTTTCTCCCAGTGGCCACCGTGAGCAGTCGACGGCCCAGTTGAGGACACGGAGCGGGTTGTTCGATACATTCGCGTTTTCTTTCGTAGTTCATGACTCTGCAAATCCACATGAATGCCCCTAATAGCAAAATTTGCTTCGACCACCCCAGTAAGATCATGTCAGCCCACTAAGGTAAGGAGCCGGCATCAACAAAGTTGTGCGGGCATCCCACAGGCGATGAGGGCCTCAGAGGCAAGCTACTGGCTTCGCATATTAAACTATCAATTGCCGTCACAGTTTGAGGCTGGTCTTATCGAGGGCCAGATCGGGAAGCCAAAGAATGTCGCAATTAGATCTGCCAAGGAAAGGAGACCAGGAAGGATATTGACTCAAGATCCATGTTTTTGTGGTGTATTTCATATGGCTGTTGCTGATCGTCCAATAAACTTTCAGGTCACCCAAATTACCTTACTTTGTGGTATTGTCACACTGTCCCCGTAACTATCAGCCAATAGCCTTAGTTTCTGACTTAATTTGTAATTTGTAGTATGCCACTTGCTGACCTGCGTATTGCCGTAACTCCGTTCGTCGTTGTGACCGATGTCATCGCCATGGACAAAGAGATCATTCAAACGAAATGTGAGTTCTGAGTAGAGCCAAACTATCAATTGTCATTCACACGAAAGGAATTCTCGGTAGACACTTGTAGATCGTGGTTCGTTGTCCTGTCGAGTATTGCTGTGACACTGAGCATAAATCACCGACAGGGTTTTACATTGATTTTCGTACGACTCGCGAGAATCTCGGATTTAAGCAACTAACAATCTTAAAGTGGAGGACTGCCGAAGAGAAAAGGAATGCAATGCTTGACCCAGAACCTCGATCTCAAGATCGGATGGGGCATTAAGACAAGGATGGCGCTTGAAGCCTCATGGGCTTCGGGAAGTGGAAGGTTCATCATCTCTCCATATTTATGTAAAGAATTTCGCAGGTTGGGTGCATTCAGACATGCGTATCTTTCGCTAGATATTTGTCGTGATAGCGAAAAATTCTTGACACCCGTGATTTTGTCCTTGTTCGAGATTGTCGTCTCTGACAACGGGGTTGCTAGAGCTGCAACCCCTATCTGATTAAATGGCGTTGGATTCGTCGGACATGATAAAAATGTGGCTTCGAGTGGCTGATTAGCGTGGCTGATTCTCTTTGCCACTTACAATGCCATTCTTCACGGAGGCAGGAAGGCTAGACAAGACCACCGCAGAGACGCCTCGTGTGAGGCGGCGTGGCCACCAAGCTTCTACCCCTACCACGCAAGCTTCAGTGCCATAGTAACACAGGCTGACGCCCATAAGACTACTCCGTATGTACAATCTGTTTGCAACGCACCAGACAGTCTCAAAGAACCAGTTTCAAGTCCATCAATGATAAACGGATAACGGTCAGCCTATAGCAATCCTCCGCCACGTTCAGTCCGTGCTTTCACTCCTTCCTGGACAGAAGCTGAACGCCTCGTGTTTGAAAGTGGGCGTTGACCTCCAGGGCAAGAAAGATCTCAATCCAATCCTCCTATTCCAGGCAAACTTTCACCTGGATAAAGATGTCTCTGTGCCTGGGCAAAGATAGTAGTCGGGCCAGCTTACTAAAGAATGCATGTGGTCACCTTGGAAGCGCTGCTCTGTAATGCGTCGTCGAGGGTCTCGGGACCCATATATGCACAGGGTTATTAGTGTTCCATTCCTAACCCGCAGATACCGTGCCAAATGGGAACCTCGGGATCTTGAAACGGTTGAATTGCTCCATCATATTGGGGATCAACCCCCAATTGGTTTTACTTAGTGTGTAAGAGGTCCTCGTCCTCCCGCATTTTCCCCATCGCTGGGTGGTGGGCTGAAGCTCGACTGGAGTCTTACGCCGGAATCACGGCCCCATCGGAGATCGAAGCTCACCATCCGGGCACAAAGGAAAACGTGCTCTGCCGGGCGCGCGGGAGACTAGACGAACTTACGTCAGAACTTCACATGCAAGGGAGCATGCGGCTAAAGTCCGCTACTAAAGCCTAGACGAAAATACCGGCTTACAATCCATCGCCTTCTCGCCTTTTAGTTCCCCTGAGGCTCACCAGAACCCTGAGCTCAAGCGGCTTAGTGGAAGAAGAGCGGGCAGAAATAATGGCCCATCTGTGCGCCTCTTTCTCTTAGGGCTGCAAGGTGGAAGTCTGTTGCTCGGTGCACCACTCACTCCAAAGAAATTCCTGCAAGACCCTGGCTTCCAGCCGCAACGGGATCGACCCGGCTCTGGAACCCGAGTAGCCGGGGTGATCAATGCCATCTGAATTGTGCTCAGAGTTCGGACGAGAATCGACGGACCGCTGCAAGGTCTTTGAAGGCTGCAAGGTTGAGGGAGGCTAGCTTTTGGGGGATCTTGTTCTCCTATTATTACCATCAACTTATCGTGTAAAACATCACCAATCAGCTTTCTTGAAGACAATGTCCAACGAACCCCTCGTGAGATCGCAGCAAGTCTTGTAAGTAGGATGAGCTCGAAAGTAAACAAACCAGCTTCGACGAGAACCCAAACAGACTTCCTAAACCAATTTCTCACTCTGGCTCAAATAGGGTACGATTTAATTCGAGATGGTCAAGGCACGGGGCGAATTTGGCCGAGGAATGCGCCACCGAACAAGCGTTTTGCGCCGGTGTCTGCAACAAGATTGCCCGAGCGGCAACAGGAATGATAAGGGAGAGGGAGCACTAAAACTCGGCGTGAACGACGAGACATCAACAACAACAACGAAACGAAGATTAAAAGAATACGGGATTGCATGTGAATCTTCATGGATGTAACCTTAACTTCTTGATCGAACCCCCTTCCTTTCGTTCCGAGCTCACTAGCTACATCCCTACCTCAATCTGTCATCTTTCTCTATATCCTTCTTTCATTCTGCCTTTTGGATTTTCTCAGAGAGGTTGCTTCGATGCCGTTCATAGCAGCAAAAAGATCTCCCACGACCTCGCCTGTCATGCCGTGGCTATCGAGATCACCATCGTATCAGTCACCCACCGGCTCACCACGCACATCACCAAGGAACAGCACATGCGGGCCGATCAAGACATGCGGGCCTTCAGTAACATACATACCACCACTTATAGATGGAGCTTGTGGAACCGTACCACTAGCACAGAAGCCGACTTTGCCATTGCTTCATGAAGATCTACGGGAAATGTGGCAGATGATGCCGGGTTTGATGGCTTCGCTAAGAACACACGTCGCCAACCACCGTCAGCACCTTTCCAAGAGCCACCTCAAGGACATCGTCATCCAACTCAGTCTGGCCATTGTTGAAGTTGGGATAGTGACGCTTGCGGTTCCCTTGTTCATCATTCTTCCGGGGATCTTGTTCGGGGCTTGGCTAGGAATCTCAATGAGCATGGTCCTGGGTCTGAGTTGGTTGATGAACGGAAACGAAGTTATGACCAACTGCGACGAGTTTGGAAACAGCACAACAGACATTGACGATGATGAGGAGAGATGGATCTTCATTGGCGGGATGGGCACGAGGTAAGTCCCCTTCTCTTTCACCTCTTTTGGAAGCGATCCTACGGAAACTAACACTCACGAAGCTCAACACACCTCAAACATTGCACAATTCCTCGACTCGCCCGCCTTTTTGGGCGCTCTTTCAGCGGTATTCAGATGGCCACCTACGGACTCCCCTTCGACATGCTCCTCCTCGCCATCCAGCGGTGCTTCCCTTTCGACACCCAAGCCTCGCGCGCCCTCTACACCGAGCTCCGCACAGCCCTCCTGGACGCCGCCGTCCACCGAGTCGCCGTACTCGCCCACAACAACGGCTCTCTGCCCGTTGCGCACGTTCTCGCTCGCCTCTGCTCCGACATTCAAGCGGAAAAGCTCTCCAAACTGGAGATCTACACCTTTGGTGCTGCGGCTTCGGAATTTGTGGCGCCTCTCGGGGAAACCAGCCGCAAGGTCACCCGCTTTGAGGATGGATCCACCGCGGTGGTTGAAGAGCGTGGTCCTCACATCGAGCACTTCGCCTACGCGAATGACCCCTTTGCGCAAATGGGTGTGCTCCGTTCTGTTCAAAAGAAGCTTGACGGCCGATTCTGCGGCGGCGTTTTCGTGATCCAGAACCAGGTTCCCCAACCCTCTGGCCACTGGGTTCCCGACCAGCGACCCGTGATGCTTCTGACAGACTACCTCTCGGCCCTCTTCCCCGACCCTTCATCGCCGCAAGCACCCAGCAGTATCCTCGACTACGTCATGATGATCGACCGCGATATTGCTGAGAAGCGCGAGCTCGCTGCCATGGCAAACTACGCGCAGACGCGCCGATCCCGGAAGGACAGCCGCCGCCTCAGCTGGACTGGCCTGGGAGCGACTGTCGGCGGCAGAAGCGGCGTCATGGACGGTGTCACGGGACTCGAGATGGCGAGACGCGGATGCCGTGACTGTGATGGCCACCGTGGACGCGAGGTCAGTTGGCTCTCCAACTACGTGCAAACCGGCTGGGTCGTCGAAAAAGAGGCTCAAGTCGTCGATGCCATGGGCATTGGAGGCAAGTTTTAACAATCTTGTCTGACCTGGTCTACGCTAGCGTGGCCCCCTAATTTGTAATGTTTTACACCACTTTCTGTACTCTTGTCGCTCACAAAAGATGTTTCAGTGGGACGGGACTGGAGGATGTTCGCGGGTTTTCCCACTCAGGGGACTGTATTATTTCTCCATTAGCATTGGGCGTCGGGGTTCTTTGGCTAGGAGGATATTGAAAGAATCATGATATAACGAGTTAAATGTATTATGGGATAGAAGGGCTGGAAGTATCTCGCCCTCTCCACAATCCGCTTGGATAGATGCGGATTTGGAACTGGCGCTTCGGAATGGGCATATAGATGGAACAAGGTGCTAGTTAGAATAATTTCAGACACGTACATCTCCCCAATAGTATGTCTTGATATCCGCCCCAAGGAAGTCGTCATTGTACTCCCGGCCAACCTCGTCGTCAGCAGCACCCGCGCATACCAGTAGAGGCATGAAGTGCTCCGCGCCATAACGAGGGTGCATTTCGTAACTGTGAGAGAATTTTCGCCAGTTGGACAGCGCCTTGATCCGGTCTTCCCGCTTTTCTAGGAGTGCGGCGCCCGTCAACTCCTTGTTCCACTCGTTGACCTGCGTCCCGATCCTCTTTGCCGTTGACGGGTCTCCCATCATGAGTGACCGCAACTTCCCCATGTTGTGAAGCGAAGCAAAACCCGACCCGACGACGGCGACGTTGGTGTCGCGCAGAGCTGAGAGGGCCCGACCCATGCGGAAGTGCTCCTCGGGGTCCTCAGAGGCCAGTACTGAAAGCTGAATGACTGGAATGTCGGCGGCTGGGTGAATGAGGAGGAGTGGAATGAAGACGCCATGATCCCAACCTGGGTTGAACGTTAATCTAGGTTTACTACAGCTTGCGTGCCATTGCTTGTACTTACCACGACGTGAGTTCATTACCGGTGAGAGACCCTCTTTCTCGAGAGCCTGCTTCAACTCATTTGCGATACTTGGCGATCCCGGAGCGGGATATTTGAGTGAGTATGCCTCCCGCGGGAAACCGCCGTAATCATAGTACAGGTCATGGTGATCCCCTGATGAGATGGTCGGTGCACCCTCTGACCAATGTGCTGTCACAACCACGATAGCTCTGGGTGCGTCTGGTGTGTTGAGCTTCAGAATCTTGGGCACGCGCTTTTGGAGTGATGCGGTGATGGATGCGTGACCAGGGTCTCCAAGAACAGGCATGGGACCTAAGATGTGTAAGTCAGCACTGGGGGTTTCATCGGTCTTCAATGGAGCTCAACGTACCTCCGCCGTGCGCGACGCAAATTGCTGCAGCGCGTGTCATTGTAGATGATGATGTTCCGAGTTTTCGTCTGTTGATCCAATTGATTTTTGAAAGTCGTAGAGTTCTAGTCAAATAGGACAGAGTTCTTGTTTCTGTTGTCATCCGATGCTATTCAAGTGCTATTAAGACCCTGACTAAACCAACGGATGGTGGGGGGACCAGGAGGCTCAAATAGCAACGGCATCCGTTTAGTTGGCTTCGATTTGATCCTTTCTCATTGGTCAAAGTATGATACGCCGGGATTGTCACCGTCCGGGATCAGATTGGTAATACCCGCGCGGGACCACAATGGCAAAGGAATCAACGCGCCGACCCTGCGGCAAATCATAACGGCTAGAGCTGATTCAGCTGGATCTAATGTGCTTAGAATGGACCATTCTCAGTATCACTATCTGTTGTCAAGTGAGCCGCCAATGCAGTTTGATCATGCGTTGTATTACTGTCTTCCCCGCGCGGTTCGGAACCGGGATCGGAATAGTTTCCGAGTCATTAAATGGGTCTTTCAGGTTTCGGTGAATATGAACTACCCGTTGTAAAAGTAGGCCTGGAACCTTCCCACGATTCGTTTACACGAAAACAGACACGGTGTCACGGCCGCTGCCGACAGCACGAATTCTGCCTCCAATCTCAAGCGGGCTGCCCTCATACACAGCAAAGTGGCGAGCTTTCCTCGACTGCGACTCTTCAATGCCAAGAATCTTGTAGACGTTGGAGGAAACCAGATCCAGCGCCTTCTTCTCGCTCAACCGACCATTGCCGTTCTTCTGCGCAATGCCGGCGAGTAGTCCCAAGTCACGGATCAACCAATCCTCCTCCAATCCAATGGCAGTGACGACACCAGCGTCTAGGAGAGTGTCAATGGCGGTACCGTTCGTGAGAGGAGCGCCGGTCAGAGAACGTCTTTGGTCCCAGGTGTATGAGTACGACTGAAAAGGTGCAAGAAGCACACCAACACCGGCGTCGGCTAGCTCTGAAGCGACGAGATGAGACTCAGCGCCTCCAATGATGGAGACACGGAGCTTGGGAGACTCCTTGGACTGACTCTTTGCAGTCAAGGCCTCCTCGACTGTGGCCTTGACTCTGAGAGCGGCGACAATGGTGTCCGCACTACGGACTGTCAGGACCAAGGGCAGCTCTCCATTGACCACCTTCTTGAGGTAGGCCGCCTCTGAGAAAGGATCCGATCCGGTGTCGTTGGTCGCAACTGCCTCCAAGAGGGTGTGTCGGAGCTTGCCAATGGCATCGGAGATGGACGGGTTGTCACCTCTCTTCGCGGCGAGAGTCAATGTACGATGAACGGCAACGTCCTCGGCCCAAACAGCGCCCTTCTCGAGCGAGTGCTTGGCATCAGTGTTAAAGCCAACACTGGTTCCAGAGTGCGTCAATCCACCTGTGAACTTGGGCGCCGAGATTGCCTTGGTAACGCCGTATTTCTTAGCTATGTGCAGCTTCTTGTTGTCGAGCACAAGGCCGTCAAGACCACGACTGAACCCGGTGGGGTTACGGCCGTTGTCCGTGTCCGCCTCGTTGTCGATCTCGTTGAGGCCAATGAGAGAACCGAATGCAGTGAAAGTCTCGGTGATGTGGCCATTCTTCAGGTCAATGACCTTCTTAGACGAGGACTTGGCAGCTGCAACCTCCTCGGTGCAGGCGCCGATGCACTTGATATCGCCGTTTGAGAACACAACGTTCACCGTCTCGCTGTCGGCTGTGTTGGCCTCCTCGCCCGACAGCCAAACGTTGGAAACGCCAGTGAAAACGACCTCCTTAAGATCGGTGATGTCCTCGGTAGTATTGGCTAGCTTGGGGTCGGGAAAGATAGGGCCGTCAAGAGGCTTCTTAAGCTCAAAAGGATCAGAGAATTGAGCAGCTCCATCAATCCATACTTGCACAGGCGCAGCACCAACACTCAGAGGATCACTATCCCACACAGCAATATCGGCATCGAATCCGGGCTTAATCTTGCCAATGCGCTGGCCCAAACCCAGCAACTCGGCAGGAGCAGATGTCACACCGGACAGAGCTGCATGGTAAGGAAGGCCATATCTGTAAGCCTTGGCGGCCTCGAAGAGGACATGCTGGGCGTTCAAGACCGGGTTATCACTGACGTATACGGGAGTAAGACCGTTCTCCCAAAGGATCTTGCCAGCGTACTCGGAGCCAACGTACGACTCGGACTTGTAATACATGTTGTCGGCAAACAGCGCAGAAGCAGGGGGGCGACCACCCCAGACGCGCTTTAGGATCTACATAAGCTTATTAGTGATGGGAGGATCACACGCAAAGAGGGTAGAAAGACGCACCTCGGGAACCAAGAAGGTCTGATGGGCGTGGTGGAAAGCCCGCACCGGGAACTTGAACTCGTTGGTGTGGTCAACGAATGCTTCAAGGTCCGGAATCGTGTAGCAGTGGGTGTTGATGTGCACTTGGCCTCGCAAGGCAGCACTGAGGCTCTCCCACTTGAGGTCCTGGGGCAAGTAGGATGACTGGCTCTCCACTCCAAACTTGTCGGCGGCCGCACACCAGTCGTCCTGCTCTTGCACAAGCTTTGCTGCCTGCTCAAAGGCATGGCGGAACTCCCAGCTCTCGCCGAGGCGGGAGAAGGGGCTGTGCCCGACCTTTCCGTAGACGCGCTTCGCGTTCTCTCCGCATGCCATCTTCATGTACCGCCAGTTGCGATCCGGGTCCGCCAGCATATCCTCGGCAGAAAGCTCGGTGCGGCCATCGGGCTTGCCAACGGCATGTTTAATGACAAAGGCCTCGCCTCCCATGTTGTTGCCAGAGCCCGGCAGAACCAGCGAGGTAGTTACACCTCCAGACTTGATGACCTGGATCTGTGGGTCGAGGGGGTTGAGTCCATCGATTGAACGAACGTAGGGAGTAATGTCGTTGGACATCTCATTTACATCTTGGTTGCCGACGAGCTCGGGTAGGGCACCAACACCGGCGTGGGAGTGCATGTCAATAATACCGCTGGTCAGTTGGCGGCCCTTGGCGTCCCAAATCTGGGTATCCTTAGGAAGGGAGTCGAGGGAGATGTCGGCTTCGACCTTTTGAATCAGGCCGTAATCGATGAGGACGTCGGCAGTGATCCACGAGTACCCTTTGCCGGCACGCGCATCTTCTAGAGATGTTCCCTCAGCGGCCTCGCCAACCCAGATTGTGGCATTACGGATGAGCGTCGGGCGCTGGCCGTCGACGAAACGAGCATTCTTCTCTCGACCGAGACCAATTGGATCCTGTGGCTTGTGTCGCAATTTTGCACAGGTCGCCAAGTCCTGCTGCAAACGCTCCGCAGAAAGTGAGGAGGATGGCTCGCGGGAAGGCAGTATCGAGATCTGTTTCCACTGAGCAAAGGCAATGAACGCCAGACATCCCACGATGAGCTTCATGCTGCGTCTGGGTCGTAGCCATCGTTTGTGATGATGAGAGTGCCGGGGGGCCGAGGGCGGCGGAAGGTCCGCGGCGCTGTACGGCGGCAACATGCCGCTCTTTTCCGAATCCATGACAACACCTAACGTTTTGGTGTTGTTTGAAGCAAAGACGATCAAATAGCAGACGTTGAAAAGTTCTAGGAGCAAGGGATATGTTATATTGGCCCCAAAGCTCTGAGGATTGGGTTCCTTGGGGGAGCCCTTGGCCCAATCAAGAAGGTGACTGACGGTTCGGCTGGATTATCGGCCGACGTTTCAAACCCAGAGCGCAGACATCGCCGACGACAATGAGCTTTGGGAGTATCTGGAGGGGCACACGGGGAAGTGATCGCTTCTCTTCGGTCGCGACTTCGGCAACGTGAGTGGTCAATGACATGGATGATGGTGAGAGCGTGGAGTCGAATGAGGAGCTCACCCCTGCCAGAGCTTGCGTGATTACGTAGCTGAAGAGATAAGCTCCTGCTGACTTATGAGCTCTCTGAAGCACTCACGACTTTGAAGAACGATGACTAATCTCAGGATCCTTGGTTTCTTTATCTTATCTTCCCTTACCCTTATCGATTGCCGGCATGTCAGGTCCGATTGCGGGGTACCTTAGGTACGTTATCTTTAGAGTCATGCATAGTCACCACTACCTTAGGCAGGGAGGCATTCACTCCCCATCATCAGCTTCATTGTTTACAAGAGTCTTTCGAGTCCACCACTACTGGCAGTGAGATGTATTGTCTGATAACCACGTCCTGGCTCTGCTTGGTGAGGATTCCTCAAATGCTTGATTGTGCGGAGACATGCCATAAGCGATCCTAGTACTCAGTGACATGAGAATGTGAAGCTAGCTGCATTACCTACTCACCTTCGTGTCTCTTTGAGACCTCGTAGGCCCTGTTTCCGTCAGTTCGGGAACTGACTAAAGGTATGTGAGGATGGATGTTGACGTTGCGTGCGCTACAGCTAGGGAAATGACCCCTTTCCGTAAACTACATGTGGCTGGGGCAGGAAGGTCGAGCCGATGGTTGAAGCATTGCGATGCTCAGGTTCTATTACGTACAATTTGATCAAAAACCTGACATCGCGACACTACAGCCCGACATCATCAGATCCTTTGGAGTCGTCTTGTGGGGTGGCAAGCCAAGGCGTTTGCGGGGAAGCATCGGAGTCAAGTCAACATTCCAGGCGGGAGACCTACTGCGTGGTAGAATGCCACGCTATGTGCTTGATACGCTATTTACGCTGGGTCCGATGCATGCATGCAAAGTTGGAGAACACGGCATGCGTTAAAGGATAGGGTCTCTTTTCACTACCCAAAAGACGTGCATCTCATTGGCCAAGCCAATCGAGGCCAGTGATTGCCGGTGGTCTCAATCTATTGCCCAAAAGAGGTATCGTGGCTCTGGAGCGGGATCCCACGATTCGGAAAGTCTACCCAGTACTAGCGGAGACTTAACGTGTCCGGCTGTCTGGGCCGATAACGGTCTCCTCTTGGCTCCTCGACTTGTATCAGGGATCCTCGCCGTATAAGTTGGCTGTTATCCTGAGTCACGTCAAGAGTTCGTTTCTGCGCTGAAACGATTCAACTCATCCCATCTTCTTATAGTCACTTTAAACATTTTGCCTTCTAGACTTCGCCTCTCACATTATTTCCAAACGCCGATATGTTCCTCCTCTCGGCTTTGGCTGTAGCTGTACTGCTATTCTCTGCATGGAGGTGGAAGTGGCGATATGCCACAAAGGTGTGTCTCCTTATCTTTCAAAGATCCCACGGAGACGTCTGACTGTGTAAAGGAAAAGCTCATCGGGACTAGCTTGCAGGAGGAATCAGACGAAAAGACCGACATAACGCCTCTGAAAGATTTTGACTGGCAGAACATCGATCCTGCCAAGCACCGGCCATTCAAGCCAGTCTATCACATCACCATGGGTACCACGAACCTTGCACATGAATCTTGCTTACATTCTAACGGATTATCATATTAGCCATCCAAGCAAGTCCGCCAGAAGACCTCATCATTATAGACAACAACTACCTTGATCGAGTGACCGAGCGTCGTCAGCTTCTGGAAGAGCATACGTCAACGGTAGCGGGCGCTGTGCCAGAAGGCCTACCTGCTCTCCATGAGGCCTGGACTTATATACTCTCAGAGTATCTGCCGAAGCGATATCCAACCATGTTCTCTTTGTCCGAGGACAAGACTAAGTTCCATAACCATGTTACCAAGACATCACTGCCCCTCGCGCCGCCGGAGGACCCCGTGACTGCCCTCAAAGCTCTTGGAGAGACCGTGGAAGACGACATCTTTTTGCTCCTTGAGACACCAGAGGGCCATCGTTGCGTGGCGTTCGTTTGCTGCCATCCTGCTGGATTCGACCCGTCCAATAAGCTCGGGAAGCTGATGAAGGACATTCACACCCCAGTGCCGTCATATGAGAAGATTGGTGCAAGCATGGAGCGCTTCTTCTCTCGATTACAGGTTGGGAAGAGCGTCAAGCGGATGAACGTGAGCTTGCTTGTTCTTGGATACCAAGGCGTTCCGCTGATGAATTGATATAGTGGTCTGTTTCGACGCATGAGAACCTCTTTAGCCCGAGCAACTTGCACATTTATGAAGGCGACAAGACAGAAGAGGATGAGGATGTCGATATTTCAAAGGTGAGATGGCCTTCCTTGACACTCAATGTACCGTTTACCAGAAAGCTCATACCACCCACTCAGGCTCGTTTGCGCCAAGAACTACAAACCTTGACCAGACTTCCCAAGACGGGAGCGATCATGTTCTCATTCAAGACGTATCTCACGCCCATAGAAGAGGTGAAGAAGGAGGGGTGCGGGCTCATACTTGCGGACGCCATAGAAGGGTTGAAGACGGGTAATGCGCCTGGCATGTGGGTATACAAGGGGGCGTCGCGTTGGGGCAAAAGTGTTTGTGAGTACCTCAGGTCGTGATGAGAGCCAGGACTATAGAAGATGAAGAAGCGGGTTTTTGGTCGGTTAGCCAGGAATATAAGATGAACTGATGAAGGTATCTGGAGAGCAGGAATGATGAACCAATTCAACGGTTGCTGCCCTTTCTCGACCTAGCATAACTGACCTCTCTCCATAATGATGATTGCTGTCTTGCATATCTTGCTTGTCTATTGATCAGGGCTGATCTGAAGCCCTAGGGAGAAAATCGGGGCGGCTTGCTGACAGTCCACAGTCTCGGGCCCGGGTATGCATGCCTATCTCGGGAGATCTCCCGCCTTATTCGCACTTCTTAACGTTCAATCCCAATAAGCAGTGTATCCGTACCCTTGTGTCCTATTACATACTTAAGGTGAATTAAGGTGAGCGATAGCCGAAAGAGAGAACGTTATTTCGGGTATACCACATCACGTCATTGGAAGTCTTTCCCGCCGCCACGCCGTCGCCCACAACCCGACGGTGGCAGCCGATGAAGGCGGCAAAAAGGCTTGCAGTTTGACAGGCGGGCGGTGGCTTTCTCAAATTGAGTTTTCTGGGATGAACTTGGGTGCTTGAATATTGGCAATTGTACACTACGGCGAAGGCCCAAAGAAGGGTATTCCCGGTTGTGCCGAAAAGGGGCGCTTGCGGCTTGCTCGTTTGGAGACGGCCCCGATCCGGCCTAGCGGACCCACCCCGAGCCCCGTGTGCAAATTTCCCACCAGCAGAAGCTTCGCACCTGGGCGGCTCTCTCTCGACTACAACGTGCGTTCTCGCAGTCTTGTAGCACCCCCTGCATCGTCATCCATACAAGATGCAAACGAGATGTGGGCTCGACTTCATTAATATCAAGCGCCCACTCAACACCCTGTTCATTTCTCTCTGGCTGTGTTGGTCCGCCTCTCCCACCCGAGCCCAGGCCCTGGTCTTTCCATGACTCCTTTCGCTGCGGGATCCTGCAGTTTCTGCTTCTTTGCTTCTAGCCAAAGTTGCTACTGTGTATGGGGCATGCCTTGCCTTGCCGCCGCAACCTGGGACCTGCAGGCCGCACACGTACGGAAAAGGCGTGGCCTCATCAACCATGGCCTCACCTGAAGTCAGGGACAACTCCGCAATCTAATCTCACTCACTGCGGACGGAGTACGTAGTAGTGCGTACAGGCCTAATTCGCTTGACAGAGGCTTGCAAGATGCATCCGCTGAACCGGGAAACCTTGCCGTGAAACAAAGTGCTTCTGCAAGGCCCATCTCCCCAAAGGAGCCTTCTACTCTATTCCTCGCAGCTAAACCTGCGGGGTCATCTCCTTTCCAGGAACCACGGAGCGAGGATGGAGTTGAATCTTCATCCCAAGGGTTAAAGTCCAGGAAGCCGAAGGAGACCTACATAAAGGAGCTGGTCTGCCAACGCGTAACGCAACCCTCGTTTCGTTTGAGCTTAGCTACATTCTCTATCGTACATTGAACTTCCTCAAGCAAGGCCAAGGCATCGATTGCTGCGACCTGCGTCCTCTCTTTCTTTTCGAAACATTCCATTCGCTCAAACCCTTGAATTCAAGCTTTCTCCAAGCCGCCCGGTCGGTTTAGGCATATACACGCTCACTTACACCCAAAACTCCCAAGCCAACCACACAACCAACCCGCAAGAATGAAGTTCACATGGAGCATCGCCAGCGCGGCTCTGCTGGCCACCCGCGCCCAGTGCGAGATCCTTTGGGATGGTCGTTTCAACGACATGACCTCTGCCACTGACCTCGACAAGTGGTCCTGGAGCAGCCAGGTCGGCCCCTACCAGTACTACATCCACGGTTCCGGCGCCACCACCGACTACGTCAACCTCTCTTCCGACTTCAAGAACCCGGCCGACACGGGCTCCAAGCAGGGTGCCAAGATCTCCCTGACCAGCACCTCCTTCTGGAACGGCCAGACCATGCGCCGTACCGAGCTCATCCCCCAGACCACCGCCGCCATCGGCAAGGGCAAGCTCTTCTACCACTTCTCCCTGAAGCGCAGCGACACCAACGCCCCTTCCCTCAACAAGGAGCACCAGATCGCCTTCTTCGAGAGCCACTTCGTCGAGATGAAGTCTGGCTGGCAGAGCGGCGCCACCGGCACCGAGGACCCCCTCCTCCGTTGGGTCGTCGGCGGCAAGACCGAGTGGAGCGTCAACTGGGACGCTGACGTCTGGCACAACGTTGCCTACGAGATCGACTTTGACGGCGGCTCCGTCGGCTTCTGGCACTCTACCGGCGCCGAGGCCCTGACTCAGGTCGTTGCCCCCGTCACTGCCTCCGCCTCCAGCAACGGTGCCGACTGGCACGTCGGTGTCCTCGAGCTCCCCCGTGACGGCTACGCCGACGAGACCGAGGACTTCTACTTCTCCGGCGTCTACATTGAGAACGGCGAGATCACCAAGGCCGTCGGCTCCGGATCTTCCGACACCGGCTCCTCCGCCCCTGCTTCCTCTGCTGCCCCCGCCGCCACCTCGGCCGCCGCCGCCTCCTCCTCTGCTCCCGCTGCTGCCGCCCCTACCACTGCGGCTCCTACCACCACCGCCGTCCCTACCACCAGCGCTGCCCCCGTCTCCTCCGCCGCTCCCGTCGAGTCTGAGCCCGCTTCCTCCTCTGCTCCCGTCGCCACCCCCGTTTCCTCTGCCGCTCCCGTTGTCTCCGAGGAGCCCTCCGCTCCCGCTGCCACTACCCCGGCTGCTGCCACCACCAGCTCTGCTCCCGCTGCCTCTGCTAGCGCCAAGCCCGCGTGCCGTCGCCGCCGCCGCCGCAACCACGCCAAGCGCAACTAAGCCTTTCCGCTGTTGATTGGAGCTTGAGGAGAACGAACGCTGCCTGGGTGTCCCTTTGGACTCCGAGGCGAGGATAGGACCACTTCTGATGTACATATCATTTTTGCATATAAGACTTGTCACTGTGCCTATTGGACTTAGTTTTGGATATATTCTTCAGTGTACGATACCAAAGCTGCCCGCTCTTTTGATGTCTGAACTGTGATGAAGAACTAGTGATTCACCACTTGACGACTCCCTGGCTGTGTTGTATTGCTGGATTTGCCTCTAGTCACAAGTGGTGAACGACGAAATTTGGCAGATTTTTGGACCTTCTTAGGTGACTGAACAAGCTCGTACACTAGAGATACTTTGCTACCTGCTCTTCAGTCCATTTCCAAAAGTCCTCGGCGAGACCTGTACCGCCCTCTTCGCGGGACTTGGAGCCCTGGACAAGGTCATCCCGAATGGCATAAAAACGACCCCAGGGAACAACTGTAAGACGTCCAATTAGTAAACCATAAAATTCAGCAGACAAGGTCGGACGCACCCCAATCGCCCGTCTTCTCAATGGTCACATCGGGAGATAACGCCGCAAATAATTCCGTGTAAGCGCCATTGATGGCAGGATATGTGGTGGCTTTTCTGAACAGCGTCGGGATCAGCGCCGTGATGTGGCGATCCAGCTCTGATGAAAGGTTTCCTGGGTTCAAGGCCTTTGGATAGTTAGTTATCCATTTCACATGCTCTTGACCAGATATTTGCCAAGACTTACTAGACTGATGACGCCGTCGGCTTTGTGTCGCTTGGCGAACTCAGTAGAGTGGAAGTAGTTGCCTGCCTTGCTGATGCCGTACTTGAACTCCTTGATTCTATCTCTACTGTAGTCGAGATTATCGATCTCGATGGCAGGGTTGGGCGACAAGACCTCCGCGGCTGAGCTGGAGACCCAGACAACACGACAACTGTCTTTGGGTGCCGTCTTGGCCGTTTGCACCAGAGTCGGCGTCAGCAACTTGGTGAAGAGGAACGGGCCGACACAATTTGTTCCCAGCTGTAATTCGTACCCCTGGGCTGTCTTGCTCCCCTGAGGCGGCATCATGACACCGGCATTGTTGATGAGAAGATGCAGCTGCGTCTCCTTGGCGAGGAAGGCATCGGCTGCGGGTTTGATGGTGGTGAGGTCGGCCAGATCCAGAGTGAGGAGATCCAGCTTTCCTGTAGAATTAGGTACCGCCTCCTTGATAGCGTTGATGGCTGAACGGCCCTTTTCTTCCGAACGGGAGGTAGCGTAGACAGTGGCGTTCTTGGAGTACAGAATTTGTGCGACTTCCTTGCCAACACCAGTGTTTGCTCCTGTAACGATGCAGATCTGCGACGTGTAAGTATCAAGCGAGTCATGATGAGGGTATTACGTGAGATACTAACTCTGCCAGAGAGATCGGGAATATCCTTCTCTGTGAATTGCGGCCGCGGCGGAAAGGCCTGGGTGAAGATGCTGAAAGGGTTGAGCATCCTGACTTGCCTCCCTTATAGCAATCTCGAAGCAAGAAACGGCGTAACCTAGACGATGTAGGACAGAAGTAGTGAGAGTAATAAGAATATGGAATAACTCAAGTGCGATCAGAGAGACCGACGTCACCAATCCAATGGTTAGACACAAGCGCAGTAGATAGACTGATAGTCTGCAGAAGATGGTCAAGCAGTGACCGCCAGAGACTTCATTGGCCCGAAGCTAACTTGGAATAGTGGAGTGCGCCTTTGCTGATTTGGGAACCGCTCTAGACCTCACCGAGACTTGATCTAGTTTCTGATTGGCTTACACACCGAAAAAGTATCCCACCGGCCAGACAAGGTGCTGACATGCGATCGAAGTCGATATAAGACATAATCAATACTTAGCAAGGTAGGTAGGTTGAAAATACTCTCTATAGGCACTTTAAGCCATCTTGATATATGGTAATTATCTTACTTGAATATGACTGAATATGACTACCTGATTTGCTTACTAAGGTAGATATACCATGACAATGAGATAAGACTGGGTGAAACCTCCAGAGGCGCCTTCCCCGGCCGTATAATGCAAGCCGAGCCACGTGATGCTTGTCAGGCGACCGGTGTGGGGTGGGGCTGCCGAAGGAACATCAGCCGGGAGTCAATTCGGCAATGTGATTGGCACGGCGTCGAGGTCTGGGACTGATGGCAGCACGAGCCAACGTCTAATGCACAACTGCAAGACAAGAAAGAACCCAAAGACCACTTTTTTTTCTGTCTTTCCATCCTTTCAGCCACACATAACCCGCACTTGGGCTTTCTATTCGTCGGCGTTGTTTTGGTTGCTGAGGTATCTCATTCTCCCCTGCTGCGGATACCTGACCTTACCTCACCTACGTACAGATACACTACCAACAGACTACCCGGTCTTCAGAACAGACCACACGCTAAGGTGCCGACCGAACAAGAACCAAACATCGGAAAGTGTGAGCCTCACCTTTTCTTGCCCGGGCCACAGATCGCACCACACACTGCACACTGCACACTGCACCGACACCGCACATCCGTCGCATCTGGCCGTTTGGGACAAAACCTCGCCGGTCCATTCTCACACCCCCAGATCAACTTCCACGTCTCCCAGCGACACGTTATATCCATCAGGTGCATCAGCTCTCTTTCGCGACTCCCGCCTTGGCAGCCACGCCCCACCAAGAGATCGGCCGCTCTTCAGCCTTGTGCGTGTGTGTGTGCCAGCACGTTGATGCACTCCGCCGCGATATAAAGAAGCCAGAGGCGTGGATCGTGCTGTCCCACTTTGCATCTTCTATTCGACTTCGAATTCTCATGCCCCTCGCGCCTTCCCACTGATGCCAAGCTGAGGTACGGATCGTCAAAGATATGCTCTGATTCGAGGCCAACCAAACAATCCACCTACCAACTCTCTTCTTGCCGATCCCTCAGCTTCTTCCACAATCGACCGGCCAGCTGCGTCTCCAAGTGCTTCGCAATACTCTTGCGCGACAACTCCAACCGACCGTGCACCTGCGACTATCGGTCGCTCCGGATCGAATATCGACACATCTACAAAACACTACTCCAGGAACATCATACACTCTGGCAGCAACATGTCTCTTCCCCGTATGTTCCTGCGCTTTAGGTCTTGTTGCCTGCAACGCTGTCGCTAAACTGATTTCTGCAGTGAGCTCTGAAGATGAGGATAACTACACGGCCATCATAGATGGCATCCTTGCGACCGCGGACTTGACGACCATCACTCGCAAGAAGATCCGTTTGGGTCTGGAGAAAGCTCTTGGCGGGAAGGACCTGACTGCTCAGAAGGTAATTATATACCCAGTAATCCCACTGCCAGCTGCAGACATACACCTACCAATAACCTGGGTCAAAGCTAACACAGATGCTTGCAGGATGCCATCAAGGCGCTGATAGAAGAGCGCTTCGACGCCATCTCAGGCTCCAACGACGCAGCCCCCGACTCGTACTCCGCAAGTCCCGCTCCGAAGCGCGAAGCCAACGGCCACGACGATGATATTGATGGCGAGATTGAGGTGTCCGTCGCGCCTGTCCGGAAGAGACAGAAGCGTGAGGACTCGTCTGAAGACGCCGATGCCAAGCTCGCTGCGAAGCTACAAGCTCAGGAAAACCAAATGGCAAGAGGAAGGACAACTCGAGGCGGCAATGGCGCAAGCAGTAAGGGTAGCAAAGCGGCCAAGAAGAAGAAGGCGCCCCGCAAGAAGAGCGACAAGAAGATTGACGACAGCGACGTCGAGGACAGCGGCGAAGCGCCGAAACGCAAGGCTGGTGGTGGATTCCAAAAGCCCTTCAACTTGAGCGAGCCGTTGTCAGAGTTGCTTGGCGAACCTCAGGTATGATTTTTCCGGGATGACATGCTGTCTGACAATAACATGCTGACTTTTTACCCCAGCTCTCTCGCCCGCAGGTTGTCAAGAAGCTCTGGGAACACATCAAGGGCAACGACCTACAGGATCCGGAAAACAAGAGACAAATCATTTGCGACGACAAGATGCACGCGATTTTCAAACAATCCAAGGTGGATATGTTCCAAATGAACAAGATGATCGGGGCCCATCTTTACCCGGTTGAGGAGCAGTGAGAGTATATTTAAGGAGGGACATGGTCCAAGGATGAAAATAACACGGACAAGCGGTGCGATTTAAAGCAATGGCGTCTTTCTGGTTTGGGATGGGCAATCAGAACTTTCCGGGCGGTTTGGTTGGACATCCGGGTCGGGTACAGGCAGCAAATGGATGGCGAATCGCGAAGTGCCTTCTAGTGTGGTTGTTGGAGGAGGATATCAGTAGAGGGTGGGTTCGTTGTCGCCATGGCATCTTTACATACTTAGTATTTGGCCATGCTGGATGTTGCAGCTGTGGCTGCAACTGCAGGCTCTACGCTACCTGAGGTAGAGAATCTAGGCTAGCTCGGCCTTTGGAATCGGTCGAGACTAGTCTCCCTTGAAATACACTCTATTAAGATACTGGTTTAGTCCTCTGCCTGTCCAATGACGCAACATATTTTGGGAAGTCAATGATGCAAGACCATAGGCATCGAATGAGAGAGAAACTGGCACCGCACAACAATGCTTCAGCTACAGCAGAGAAACGATGATTACAGATGAGTCATTTTGTATGCAACTCATATTGGGGTACCTGAGGTAAGGCAGAGGCGATTCTAAATCGAGATATCTGACATCCATTGAGAAAGACTTCGAATGCCTCTTGCACCGCCTCGATGAGTCGAGTGCAAAGCCACAAATGTGGCCTGGAACCGGCTGGTGACTCCGCGAAGCTCAGCTGTCAGCTCGTGGTTGTTGCTGTGTTATGTAAGCCTCGAAGCTTCTTCAGATGGCGGCATGGCGGTATGGCGGTTGCAGGGGTGAATGACGCACACCGAGAGCACGGAGAAACCCCGGTCGGCGGTCGTTTACCAGAATGGAAGTTAGTACTCTCAGTGGCAGCAGCTGCCACCTCAACGAGCAATGGAAGGGGACTTTTTTTGCTGGACCCCGCCATGAGTTCCCTCCACCCACCAATGCCAGAGCCAATCCAACCCACTCGCGGTTCCCTTGGGAGCCACACATAATCATTAATTTCGACGTACATCGTCTCGCAGCGCCCGATTAAAAGTACCGGGTTGCCCGTCTGTATCCCGGCCTTTTCCTACTCTCTTACCAATTTACGCTACCTCTTCAAGTCACTGCACGCAATCTGGAACGAGCTGTTCAGTTGCAGCTACACCAATCCACAAGCAAGCTCAAGTGGAGGACCAATTTCCGCGCATCCAAGAAAGGCACTGCCAGTGTAAGACCGTTGGTCTCGACAGGATTGTCCAGCCGACTCGACAGTCTCATTATCTACGAGAAAGACGACTGTCCCGATGGCCGATACTCACGCTGCCGGCGGCGACTCGAACCCCTCGAGGGGTAATCGCAACCGTGGAAGAGGTCGCGGCGGCGGTGGTGGAGGTGGAGGAGGAGCCAACGCTGGAACCCGTGGAAGAGGAAGAGAAGGACGTGGCAGAGGCGGTAATAACGCTGCTGCGTCAACCCAGCCAGAAACCTCGAGCGCATCACAGGCCCCCGTCACCAAAGCCGATAACAAGGTGCTCACACGTACGGCTGCAGCGGACGATGATACCGCGAGCAGCGACGGAGAGGTGTGCTTCATTTGCGCAGAGCCCATCAAGTTCCACTCGATTGCACCATGCAACCATAAGACCTGCCACATCTGTGGTCTACGCATGAGAGCCCTGTACAAGACCAAGGACTGTCCTCATTGTCGAGTAAGTCTTACTTACACTGACGCGCCATTGATACGCCGAGACTAACTTCAAGCAAGACTGCTGCTCCCTTTGTCGTTTTCACGGACGATGCGAACAAGCGATACGAGGACTATACCGACGCCGACATCACGAGCTTCGACAGCAACATTGGCATCCGATATACCAATGAGGAAATTGTCGGCGACACTGTCGTGCTCCTGCGATACAATTGCCCCGCGGAAGACTGTGTCTTTGCCGGTTTAGGCTGGCCAGATCTTCATAGACACGTTCGGTCAACGCATCATATGAAGATGTGCGACCTGTGTACCAGAAACAAGAAGGTCTTTACCCATGAGCATGAACTCTTTGCGGACAAGGAGCTCGAGAAGCATATGAGGCACGGAGACGACAGGCCAGGTGCCATTGACCAGACGGGCTTCAAGGGACATCCCCTATGCGGGTTCTGCGGATCGCGCTTCTACGACGACGATAAGCTCTTTGATCACTGCCGCGAAAAGCACGAAAGATGTTTCATCTGCGACCGGAGAGACTCGAGACACCCCCACTACTTTGTCAACTACAATGCTTTGGAGAAGCACTTTGAAAAAGACCATTTCCCCTGTCTGGACAAGGAATGCCTAGAGAAGAAATTCGTCGTCTTTGAGTCGGAAATGGACTTGAAGGCGCATCAACTGGAAGAGCATGCCAACTCTCTGTCCAAGGATGTGCGGAGAGATGCGAGGGTAGTCAACATGTCAGGCTTTGATTACAGATCGACATACGAGACCGAGAGACGTGGAGGAGGTGGCGGCGGTAGAAGCGGCGGCAGCGGTGGCGATGGCCCCTCCAGCGGACGCCAAGGCCGTGGCCGTGGCCGGGATCCCAATGCCGAACCCATACCTCATAGCTCTGCGCAACCGCTGCGTCGGGATGAGCTTGCCTTCCAAAGACAAATGGCAATCCACTCGGCACAGTCAGTTACTAACCGTACCTTTGGCGGTTCTCTCTCCCAGCCAGCGAGTACGACACCCGCTTCTTCGTCTCGCCGAGGTAATGGTGCGCCGGCGCCTGGGGGTTCATCACGTCAAGCCCCTGCAGCTGCAGCCGCACCTGCGCCTGCGCTGCCTACGGCCGAGATGGAGCAGCTCAATGTGACTGACATTGCATCATTGCCTCCTCAGGAGAGAGCGGTGATGCTGCGCCACCAAGGCGTCGTTGAGCGCGCTTCAAACCTGCTTGGCCACGATCAGTCTAAGATGAAGGAGTTCCGCGATTACATTTCAAATTTCCGAAAAGGAAGTTTGACCGCCCCTCAACTGGTCGATGCCTTCTTCTCGCTCTTCGCTGATACATCGTCAAACGCATTGGGTACATTGGTCCGTGAAGTTGCTGACCTATTCGAGGATAAGAGCAAGGTCGCGGCTCTGCACAAAGCGTGGCAGGACTGGAGAGCCATCAACGAAGACTACCCGTCTCTGCCTGGCTTGGGCGGTATGCACGGCGCGACGACGGCTTCAAGCGGCTGGGCTGGTGCAGCCTCGCCGTCCCCCACTGCGCCAGCTGCCGCACCGAGCTCGAACCAGAAGCACTCCAACCGCGTGTTGAGGCTGAAGAACAGCACCCGAGCCGGCGCCTCGGGGCCTAAACCGGTGGCCCCGGCCGCTTCGGCGAACTGGGTTTCCACGTCGGGCTCCTCTCGCCCTCCAGCGCCATCGGCCTTCCCTGCCCTCCCCGCGGCCTCGTCCTCCAAGTCGACGGCACCACAGCCATCCTGGATTGGGCCGAACAACCCCTCCGCTTCGAGATCCTCGGGCTCCGCAGGACCCGTGCGCTCGACGCCGGCCGGTCGACCGCCACCATCATCTGCTTTCCCCGCGTTGCCTCCGGCACAGAAGCCCCTCACAACAATCTTTGGCTATGGATCGGGACGAGGTGTGCGACGCGATCTGGGCGGCGCTGCCAGTAACTTCAGCTGGGGATCGGCCCCAGGAAGCGGAGCCGCGAGCGAGAATGTATCGGAGAGGGAAGACGAGGAAGCTGGTCAGAGCACAGGTGGCAAGAAGAAGAAGGGCAAGAAGGTGCTTGTCCAGTGGGGTTGAGAAGCTGGGAGATGCCTCACAAGGCGTTCTGAGATGGGGGTGATGAACAACACTGTTTGACGTTACATCGAGCCTCGCAGCGTGTAAAAGATTGCTGAACACTTAAAGGATTTGGCCATACGTGGGTGGTCTGCAGTTTTCAGGAGGTATAAAGAAAAGAAAGAGTAACAGACACAATAGACCAGAGAAAAGTAACAGGTCTTCAATGAATAGAGCAAATGTGTGGCTACCTACCGCTCTGGGTCATGACATGTACCTTGTAGATCGTCTCGAGCAGTGAGGACCCGGATAGACCTGGCGACCTGCCAAAGGTAATTTTCTTACGCGTCTCTCTGTGCAAGTGCGAGTAGTGGATCTGATACATATAACTTCGGGTTATGAAAAGTAGACTACTTTTTGCAGTATACTTATTACTACAGCATTGGAATCGAAAATTCTGAGTAGGTATCAGGCTCTCCAACATTTTTACAATTCCACTAGGGGAGCTTATCAGGTCACGGAAAAGTAGAACAAGTTTGAAAGCATGGCAAAATCATTGACTTTTATGCGTATCGACATCTCAAAGACCGGCTGGCTCATAGTACTCCCGGAACCGGTCAGTACTGTCCCATTCCACGGTCCACACCACGTTCCAACAATCCAGCAAAAGTCTAGGAAACTTGACTGTCCAGAACGCCAAGTAACCTTCTGGCAAAGGACCAACTGCCCGCTTTAGCGCGTCGGGCATATCCTCGTAATGGTTCTTCTTATTGCGCAGAGCTCTCAACAGATCAAGGAGCTTGGACCCAGTGTATTTGCGCTGCTTGCCCAAAGAGTCCACAAAGTCTCGTGGCAGAAGCCGAAGGAAATCTCCCTTGGTGATCGCCGGAGCATGCTTCTCCAAATGAACAAGATGATCACTTGGGGGGTCTCTGGGTTCCTTCTCAAAGTGATCCGAGACGTCGCACAAGAAAGCAAGGCGCTTCTTGGCAGACCAGAAGAACGGATGAGCCATGACATCGCGAGCTGAAGGGCGCTCCTTCGGATTCGCATCCAACATCGAGCCGATGAGATGCTTTGCCTCATAGGCAAAGTCGCCAAGAGCATCCAGTGGCGCCAAGTTGTAGTTGCCCTTGCGGATGTTCACCTCCCTCATGTAGCGATCGCCACAGTCGAAAGGATGGGAACCATTCGTCAGGACATAGAAAAACACCAAGCCCAAGCTGAATATGTCAATGGAGCGAGTAGCACGGCGGTTGGACATCATGTCGGAACCAACCAGGATAGAGCCCGATCCACTCTGGATACTGGATTCCATAGTGGCAGTGTCCCTGGCGTCGTCGTCGAGTAGCAGTTCAGGGGCTCGCCAGCCAGACGTTCCCGCAGCGCGGCCAGTAGTGGCACCGAAGGAGGACTGACCACCCTCTAGCTTTTTGCAGAGACCAAAATCGGATACAAGAAGGCGCGGTCGTCCATCCTTGCCCATGTTGACCAAAATGTTCTGAGGCTTGAGATCGCGGTGGACAATGCGAAGGTTGTGTAGATGGTGGATGCCGTTAGTGATTTGGTACAAGACACCTGGCAAATCCATCTTGCCTGCTTGAGCCAGTCGGGTGAAGTGATGAGGCTTCTCAATGACATCAGCCAGAGAGGCTGCACAGCGCTCGAGAGCAATGTACAGGAACCCATCGCGTTGCTGTTGAGCGTAGTATCGAATGACTAGAATTAATTGTTAGATACTTCCTTGAAAGCAGCCATGTTTCTGTCTTACCATTGGGATGGTCGTCGCTCTCTCGCAGCAACTTTGTCTCCTGGGAGGCAATGTCGTAGAACTGGATAAGCATCCGCTTGACAGCTACTTCGCGGCCATCGAATCGACCGGCAAAGACCAGGGTACCATTGCTGCCTGTGCCGAGTTGGTTCTCGGTGTCAACTTCGATGCCGCCCATCTTGATGATCGATTCTCCCACAGTTTGCATGTCGTTTGTCATGGTCATGACATCGGGCTCCAGACCAGTAGCCTGTACACCCAACTTCTTTGCCTTATTGACAGCTTCCTCAACGGAAGCACGTGGCTCGTCATCGCGAGATTGAGACATTTCTTCTCTCTTCTTCCCCTTGCGGTGCTTCGTGCCTCCGCGACGGCCACGGTGAGCGGGCTTCTTCTTCTTGACCTCAGGGGTGCCAGGTTCAGGGGGGGTGGCAGAAGTCTGGGTCTCGGCACCGGGAGCCGATGGATCCGCGATAGGCATCTTGTCATCATCCTTCTCTTTCTCAGGGGCAGGCTCAACAGAGGGAACCCCATCCTCGGATACTGGCTTCTTGTCGGCAACAGGCTCTTCTGGCACTAAAGGTGCGGCCGCCCGCTGAGGAGCGGATGGTGGGATCTCGTCATGTACCGTTTGCTCAGGAGTGGCATCGGCACCCATATCCTCTGTATCGGAAGCAGCCTCGTCTCGCATATACCATTTTGTCGTCTTAGTTTTGTACCACCGACGTAGATCCTTCTGATAGTAAAACAGAACAGAAACAATGAGCACAATCAAGACAGGGTTGGAGAAAAAGTCGATTACACTGTTGGAAACGTGATGAGGAATCGACTTGACTTTGTTGACGATGGTGGGCGTCTCGACAGGATCGTCGTGCGGCACAGTAGTGGGCAGCACTGGGTGACTTTCAGGGTCCACCACTGCATCAGACGCTTCTGCGCGTCCGGGTAGACTGGGAGGCTGATAGATCTTGCCCCTGATGACACCATCCATGTAGTGGGTTCCAACCATTGCGCCGACCCGCTGCGTCTCGTTTAACTTGCCCCATGGCTGAGCAAGCTGCAGCCAGTCAGGCGACGAGGTCTTGGCTACGGGAGCATCCAAGATGAGAGGATAGGAGCGCCCAGACAAGGCGTACCAGTTGCCCATGTCTGTCTGGTTGACGAATATACGCTGACTTCGGATACGAGCGTTGCTGTCATCCTTGGCTGGTGGGACAGGCTGAGGAAGGACGATGAGGTCGGGGTTGCTCAACGGTTCCAATCCCACGGGCCTGCAGACGTCGAAAACCTTGACTACAGGCGAAGTAAACTGCGCGTTGCAAAAAATGGGCAGTTTGTCCTTGTGGGCATTGGCGTAGTCAACACCATAAATCTTGCCATCGTGGGTGGTGGTATGGTAGCGCTGGTCGATGGACTGGTGGTGTTGGTTAAGCAGGTCGTAGTCGTTTGTGTTGGGAGTCCAGTCAAAGAACTTCAGTGTAGCGATCGGGCGACCGTCTCTGCGGGCAATGCCAACCTCGTACTCGGTACGACCAAGCGTGATCGTACCAGTCGAGCTACACTCTTCGTTATTCTGGTCGTACAGTGCATTCGGGCGTAGGCAGCTCTCTGCTTCGTTGACGTGTGAGCCGCCAGAGCCAAACCACTTGAGCACACGACCTGTAGCGGCATCGAGTGTAATCATGGTAGTCTTCTTGGTACCAGTATAGACGATTGGCGGATTGTCGAGGGCCGAGGCGCCCTCGTCGACCATCTGTTTCATGGTCAAGCCCGTGGATAGTAGTCTGGGCTCGGTGGAGCCAGCTGGAGACCAGTAGTAAATGTCTCCATCGCGATTGGGCTCGATGGCCCAGATGTAGTGATCGATGTGGTTGTAGTCGTCGTCCAGGTCGGAGGCGTTGAGACGGTAATGTTTGGTCTCAACCATGGACTGGTCAACCTCGAGATGCCAGCGTTCGGTGGCGTGGTTGCGATCAGTGGCATAGAGGTGTCCATCGACGGTCGCCATAAGAACGAAGTCTTCTACTTCCCAATCCTTCAGACTCCGCGCATGGTGCTGCGTAGAGATCCCACCACCGCCAACGCGGGAGGCAATGGGTCGATGTCCAGAAGGAGGTGCTCGGACGGACTGAGCCGGAGCCAAAGTTGCGATGGCGCTCGCATCGTGAGGAATAAGTATGTTGTCGGGGTTGGACCGACGGTCGTGTGGTTGTTTATTATTGGGTTGAGGTTGGGGTTGCTTCGAGGTTACGGAGTTTCGGCGCCTCGGAGACTCGACAGCATTGTCGGCCTTGATGTTGGTAGCGGCCCAGTTGCGGGCGGCAGCGTCGGGGAGGGCATCACGAACAGCTTCGTGTTGACTGCTTCCAGCAGGGGTTTGGTGTTGATGGATTCTATGTATCTGGGCTACCGGCTCGATGGGTTTTTGCTGTTGTTGAGCATCGGCGAGTGGGAGGCATGAGATGGCGAGTACAGCGAGAGCAAGGAGGTAGGTTCGCTGACGAGCAACGCGCCTCCCGTCGCCTGGAGGCCGTCGCAGCATGATCTGTGTGTGTTTTATGCGGAAGGGATTTACATCAACGCTTCCCAGTGTTGTTTACAGAGCAGGCGAGACATAGGAGCAGCTGAGGGCGTCGGCGAGGTCGTGTTCGAGATGGTGGTGTCGATGGTCCGACGGCGGCAGAGGACCATGTGAATGTGGGTTGGGCTAGCGAAGTAAATCGGAGCCCACAACGAGGAAGAGTAGGTACACACACAACAAGTGGGATGAATGCAGCGGTGGATGCGTCTGGGGTATCAACCAAAGGTTTGTTGATGAATGGGAGAATTCGTTGGACGGAAGTGAAGATGAAGATGAAGATGGAGTTGAAGATGGGGGGAAGAAGTGGTGGTTCGTTCGGGAAGAGGGAGCAGGAGCAGATGGTTTGAATGCTCTTGCTCACCTTCTCTTCTTTTTTTGACCCTGTCAGCTTTGGGTTTTTGGGGGGGGTGAAGCAAAGGTACACGCACACGCACCGGGGGTAAGCCAAGTATGGAAGTCACTTTGAGTCTCGAAGGTCGGTTCCTCGAGGAAGGAGGGAGGAAGTTGGGGTCTCTGTCAGTCAGCCCAGTGCCCGCAATCCGTACCTTGCCCCATGCCAATGAATGGGAAGTCAGAAAGACCCGGTCGAACTGGCGACAGGCGGGTTCTAGATGGAAGGCAAGGGAAGCTCTTGGGGGTATTGCAAGCACACAGTGCAGTACAGAAACAGTTTGTGGGCGTCCGTCGTACGACCAGGGCAGCGCCCGGCTGACTGGGATCACCTTTGACCGAAAGGGGGGCCTTGGGGCCTTTGCAGGCTTGTGCAAGGCCAGGAGATGAGAGAGAGGAAACACCACGGGCTACTCGCACAGCACTGGGCAGACAAACCACCGGAGATGCCATGTATACTGTGCTAGACACGTTGAAGGGCTTTGGCACTGTCCAGCCCCGCCATTCCCGTCAAGCGAGCCCCACCCATCGCCTCACCTCAGCCACTCAGGGCTCGCAACTTCTCCCCCAGTTTCAAAAGGGAGGGGAAAGAGCGTACCACTGCACCACTGCCTTCACCTGCCACCACCACCACCACCACTTGTATTCCTCGACGGAGTACGGAGTACGTACATCCACCTAACTTCTCCTCCTCCCGCTACGAATACTTCGTGGTAGACTCTCGCGACACCAGAACCACCCCTTGGAAGCCTCAAACCGTGGCAAACTGAAATCGCGGGGATTTCCCAAGTTTTCTAACCCAAACAGCATGATCTGCCAAACTCCATAACAACCGGTGGAAAAGCGGAACACCGGCTTGGTGATCAGGTTCGTCCAACAAACCTCCATACCTTACCTTAGTCTCTGTGCTACCGCCCCATCTACTAACCAGACACGCAGTGTAGCTTCGAGCCTTTGACTACATACCTAGATTCAGCCATCACCAATACCACCAATGCTACCATAACCTCCCGATATTCAACACAGAGAATTCAGGGTCCTTGTTAGGGCTCCGCGTTCCGAACCCTTGTGCCAGCCCCCCTAGCCGCGGCCCAGTCCGAATCGACATGGCTTTCCGGTCTTGACCCGAGTTGCCTAGTGGCCGGTGTCGCAATCCTGCAGTTGCCAGGCTTTCTGTTACAAGGTTTCGCCCGCTCGCTGCAAAGGGATGAGGTCAGCTCAGCACAGTGCACTGCTGAACTCCGTACGGATACTCAGTACCGGCATTCCACACTTCCTCACCAAGCAAAAATGCCCGTCGCCATCGAGTCCTCCACCATTACGCCGTACCTTACCACCGGGGAACTTCTGTGACGGGTTGCGAGCCTGCGAATGTGGCTGGACCTGCGTTCTTGAAGACGACGATCCACAAGACCCGACTGGACTGCGACCTCGACTCTCCACCGCTCCCGGGAGCTAGCTGCTGGCCAACCTGCTGCTGTCCACTGTGCTGCATACGAATACATAGTACACACGCACCACGCAGCACAGACACTCAAAGGCCCGGTCTCCAGTGTACACGGCGCCAGGTGGTCCCGTCACTGTCTTCAGTGTCTTGGGGAGATCGTGGCTGTCTGAGGTCAGTGGTGGGTTTCCCCCATTCGTTTCCATGGTTGGCTGCCGAATCGGAACCTATCCAACGCCGCCCTCAAGCCCGTCGAGCCCGTCGAGCAACGGATCACTCGCCGAGTCTGTCGATGCGGAGGACCATCTTGGATTCTTGATTGACGGAATCGCTGATCCAGCAGATCAGGTGTGTCAGACACAGTGTCCTCAAGGGATGCTTCTCTTTAGCACCGCCGCTATCTGATCGTCGTCATTCGACGCCGGCTGTTCCTGCAGCTTTGTCGTCACTGGTTGGCAAAATAGGAGCGGATGGAGGTGCGGGAAGCAAGCGACGACGACGGACACCCAGAATTCGGTGCGGCATGCCACGGGAGAATAGCCGAACCGGCCCTATCACACTGTGTCGGCATCGCCCCAGAGCTACAGCATTCATTCGTACCTTTTTCGCAAGACACACAAGAAGATATATCCTGTCGGCACATGGAAGACCACCCCACTACGTAACTCGCCACCCCCTGATACTTGTCCACAGCCCACCTCCCAAATCACGACAAGAACGCACGCAAACAAACATGTTGCTATCCCCCAAGGTGTTTTGCACGGCATACAGTATGGATACAGAGACTGACTGGATGGATTGTCGAGTCTTGATGGCTTGAACATCTGTAACCATCTTTTCTGCTGGTATTTGGGCTCAAATCGCGACAAGAACTGTCATGCTCTCTCACTTTCAGCCGACGAAATCTTCCCAAATTTGATCAACCCCTCAGCCTTCGCCTTCGTACGGAATCTTTCCTCCATCTGGAACTTGACAAGTGACAAGACGCGACATCCCAGACATCCCGCCATCCCTTTCGTCTTGGCCCTTCCTCCCACTGCGACCGTCTCCCTTCGCAACGTGCCGACCTGCAACGCAAGCTCATCCCATATCCCTTGCTTCGGTGCTTTCTTCGCAAGCTTTACACTTTTCCCAGTCCGAACGGCCCAAAACTCTACGCGGGTGCCCTGCGCCGTTCCTCGGTCCGCCGCAATGATACCTAATAAAAGGGATTGTACCAAACGCACCAAAAAGACCAAACAGGCTCACGGAACATTCCAGCAAACCTTGCCTCTGCTCCTTCACCTTTCGAGGCTCTGACGCCCGCGCGTGTAATAATGCACGGACAAGATGCAGCCCACGACTCGGCATACTTTTCGTCCTGCAGGACTAGCACGTATCAAAAGACCCCCACGACGACAGCCTTAAGTCTGCAGACCTCGTACCTATCTTGCGTCTGTGGCTTTTGCGCATCCAAGGCGAGCAGAGCAAACAGTAGTGGCACCCGAATGCCCATAGATCGATGCGTACGCATCTCGCAATATCCACTTACGGATTCCTGAGTACAAAGTGCGACACTGTGAGCATTGAGGAGTCATTCGAAGGTTCGATTGCCGGCACCCGCTGATGGGCCCGAGTGCGAACAAACGGTCGACGATCCCACTCAGCGGGGCTCAATATTGTGTGATTTGGATCTCAGGTTCAGGCCAACGGCTGGCTCCGGCGACCCCCGGTCCAATGTCCCAGCGGGTCGGGATTGATACGATGTTATTTCGAGTCTTTGCGAGTTTCCAGCCCGGACTCCGAGCTTGTTTCCAATTATTCAATTCCATGTGAAATTGTCGAGTGAATTATTGAGCTTCGCCCCTCTCGGCCCCCAAGGCCGGGCCCGCCTTTGATATTCAAAATTGAGGAGCTAAGAACGGGACTTCATCTCATTCTAAGGTATCCGTACTTCCGTAGAAGAAGACATCTTACAACAAATGTCAAGCTTGCATCTACTGTGCTACTGCGCCTTGCCGTTAGCGCCCGGGGACTACACGTATGCCCAACCCGACCGCCGCCCGGAGCATCCTGTAGAGCCGGCCCCCCGGTTGGAATTTGCAAAAACTGCGGCTCACAAACAGGGACGAGCTTCCAAAGCTTCCATTCCCAACAGGCGAGGATCGGGTCGTTCTGCACGTCACTGTCTCTGCCCTGTCGGACGTGTTATCTGTGTCCAAGTGCCGCCCCTAACCCCCAAAATCGGATGGGCACCCCCTGGGTCGCTAAAGGTCTCGGTTCCAACGGGTACGAGGGCCCAGGGCTGTGTGTCAGACTTGTCGTTGGTTGAACGTTGGGACTTTGGAATGCAACACAGCGAGTTACCAAGTGAGACCATGGTCAGTCATGTTTGGTGCAACACCTAAGTATATACCGGCTTACATGTCTCTGGCAAAGACTTGTCTCTGCTCGTTTCCTTCCCCAACGGAACGGTTTACATGGAACGTAACTGACGGAGAAATCCAGACAGGCACTAATCGGTGGTCTTGTTGTGTGTAGCTCTATTCCTACTACTCTTCTCCAAAGACCTTGTTTAAACGATTCATCAACCTCGTTTATGGTTAGTATAGAGTCCCTGATAAGATAATGTCTATTATGTGTGTACTGCAAAGAATGAGCCACAGACCTTTCGGTCCGCATTGCTTCGTAAAACGAAACTATCTTGTGTCGCCTTGGGAGGCTTTAGAGCAAACAAACGCCCTGCCTAGCTCTTCTGCTTCAATTTGAGGCCATCTGCGAATAGTTACAGAGTCTTTCAATAATCCCTATCGCATTGGAATCATTAATCATTTAATCGGGCACTTGTTAAAGCTGAATGAATCGTGATTTCGTTTCTATGGAAAAGATTGAAAATGGCAGATCTAAATGCCCTCTAATTCGCGATCCCAAACCGTGATACTAGTAATTAACCATTAAGAGGAACCGGCGCCCATACATGGAGCAGTGTAAACTCCTAGCGTAGTCGGTCCCGTTGAATATGCACAGAAGAACTGGATAGTCTTTGTGGTGGATATGTACGAAAACTCTCAACTCCTTATTGCGACTAGCAAGTCTTGCCCTGGTTGACAGCTGGAAATCTCATTGTTAGCCATGGCTTTCCTTATTGTGTCTTGAGAGTTGAATCGACTTACCATTGGCATAGACCGCATAGGTGTCAGCGTGGTTGAGGTTCTGAGCGCTCGTGAGAGTCTTCAAGGCAGTGTAGCCGTAGATGCCATAATCCAGTGTTCCCTTGACCTCGAGCAAGTGGGTCATCTCGTGCTGAAAAAGTCCAACTGATTAGCTCAAACTCGATGATCTTCAGTAAAGTGCTGTACTTACAAGAGTGGTGGTCGACTGGTCCTGGTTGTGGCAACCAGTGGTGAGCAGAGGAAGCGCGGTGAAGTACAAGGGGCAGTTAACCATGTACTTGTAAGCCGGGACGGTGTAAGCCAAGACACCAGGCGAGCAAGACTTGTAGACGTCGCTGCAGTACTGCTTGGAGACGCCCGTGTTGCGGCTACCGCATTCGGAAGCGACCTTGTTGAAGGTGTCGACGACAATCTTCTTGCTGGCGGCGGTCGTCGACTTGAAGTACTCGTTCAGGCGCTTGTCGTCCTTGGAGACGTAGTCGGCGGCGGCGCGGGCGAGCTTGGAGCAGCTGGCGAGGGCGTTGGTGACGGTGGTGTTCTGGGTGCCCTTGCAGTCGGACTGGACAATGGTGCGCTTGATCATCTGCTTGTACGAGGTGCGGACGATGGCGGCCTTTGTGACGTTGACGTTGTTGATGTTGAGCGTGTTGCTGGCGATGCTGAAGACGCCGGCAATGGTGGTCGAGCCGGCCTGGGCGTAGGGGATGCCGCCGTTGACTCTCACTTTGAAGGCGTCGGCCTCACCCAGGTCGTGCAGCTCGGCAAAGTCGACTGCCGATTCGATTGTCTCGCCGGCCTTGATTGTTCGGAAGGAGGCGTCGGTGAGGAGGTTTTGAGGTGCCATGCGCAGGCGGACGCCATCGAAGGGGAGGCGGTCGTCTTGTAGGTTGAGTCAGCACTTTGATATTGAATTGTGGGAGAGTACTACTACTCACCTCCATTGAAGACGGCGACTTTCTCAACGGCTGCCGTGTCCAAAACGGTACCCGGAGTGAAGAGCTTGAGATCGGTCTTGCCAATGTTCTTCAAGGCGATCTTGACTGCTGTGTTGCCGTTCTTGGTGATGTTGGCTTGTAGCGGAGTCGCAGTGTCCCTCTGTGCGAGCTCGATGGGAGAGGCGCTCACGAGGGAGGCCAGGAGAGTGAGACCGGTGAAGAACTTCATCTTGACTTTTGCAAAGTGGAGAGAGTCTCGGTTGTTGAAGCTGAGGAGTCGAGAAGTTGAGAGAGGGCTGTTTGGAGTTGAGAGTGATGATCCAAAACAGAAAGCCATTCAGTCGATGGAATTCTCATCGTCTTTATACAGGAAATCAAGGCTTCAACGGATCTCACCGTTCAGCCCACGATGTCACTCCGAGGTGACATGAAACCTGGACTTCTCTTCCCGATCCGGTCTAGGGAGCAGAGCGGCCGTGGTTCAAGCCACGGAGAATCGCTGTCTAGAAGGAATTGGAGGCTCCAGAGGATGGTCCGATGGCTAAGAAGAGTCCATGGGGCGGGAGGCGCTTCTGCCCATTGTAGGAGCTAAAGAATTGACAGACACACCTGAGTTGTGATCAACAGGAGAACCCCAAGAAGGAGGGTGAGTGTATCATGATCCCAAAGCATAGCAGGCTGGAGCGAGGCTGCGGACCTACATCCTCCACGACAAGTTGGGCAGTGCCTAGAATCGGCAAAGGCGTCGGACTCAAGCGGTCTAGCAGAGGAAACCTATGGGTTCCAACTCGATGGGTAAGCCTGGCTGGTGTAAGCCACGAAGAGCAGATGCGGAAACTTCATTGAGGTGATGGACGAGACATCTGGCGCCACTAGACATGTGTGCTATGTTGTCTTCCAATTTCTTTGGAAGTTGGTGAAAGCACCACGCGTGTGATTGTGCTAGGAGACCAGGAGGGGAGGAGACCTAACGACCGAGCAAAGACACGCTCTTGCCGATCAGCAAGTGATCAGCAAGTCGCCACGAGGACCACGAGTCTTCAACTGCCGTGCCCCTTGGATGAAAGATTTCCAGCAGACCCAATCCTGCGGTCGAAGCGGGCTCCATGAGTCTCTGTCCAGGCCAGCAGTTCCACTATCCGCAAACGGCCTCCGGGATCGTGGGGATAAAGACCCGTGCAAGGAGCCCGGGGAGCCGTAGCCTATTCTGTAGATGCTAACCGCACCGCACCTTACTGTATGTCTCCTAGAGACAAGGAGCGAGAGTGAGACATGGCTGGCACCAAAGGTTTGCCCTAGGCCGCTGCGAGACAGGGGCTGGCTGACGAGTAAGACAGGAATTCTCCGTGCCCGGGGGGCAGTCCACCGACCTAGCAGCAAGCAAAGTACCTACTCTTATCAATTGAAGTGTGTCCCGAAATGCCGGCAAATCAACTGAGACAAGCTGTGATGGGTTGGAGTCTAGAAACGGTCTTCACGTTTTCCTCGTTCGAGATGACGTCGGCAGCAGAACGGAAACATCACCGAAGAGTCTCGACCCTGAGACCGGTGGTCGCGCAGGCAACTGCCGTTCGGAGTGGGTCTGCCGAAATTATGGGTCACCGGCGCCGTGTCCCCGTATCACTGCTTACCTGCAGCATTTTGGCGACCTTCCTCTTTCGTCCGTAGACCAGCGCGAAGTTTTTCCTGCACCAAGCTTGGAGCTGAAGGATTGCGTATCCATCATGCCAATGTAGCGTCGTCTGAAGTTGTGCCGCCAGCTTAACCGATTTAGAGTCTAGGTAGGTGGTCTCTAAGAGGGGTGTAAGAGCAGGGGATAGTAAGGCGCATCTCTTCCTTCGATACCCTGCAGAGTGCGGGGTCTCCCGCCGTCCGGCCGAATCTGTCATCTAGTTAAGGTAGTCCATCGCAAGTAGGCAAGTTTAGCTGGCGATAGGGTAGCCTCCGTCGCGGATAGAAGCGCAAACCCGATCTGCCGGGTTCTCTAGATGGGAGCTTGGTCCACCATGAATCGCATCGCCGCCTACATCGGAACTCTCCCGTAGAACACTTCAACTACGCCGCTGACACCATCGCAAGAAGGCTATGGCAATTCGTAGCTTCAAGCCATGGATCGTGGCAAGCGTGGCATTTCGTCCGTCCCAAAGGAACGGAACCAAACTTGCGTGGCTGAAGCCGCTGGGCATTCCTCGGCAGACGGCTTCTTCTCCTATTTCAAGCTTAGTGCGCGCGTTCTCGCGACAAAACCAATTCCAATTCACCCACGTTGCCTCTTGGTTTTACCAGACATTCAAACAACAAAAGCCATCCTCCCAGCGGCACCGGTAGGCGGCCGCATTTGATCAATTGACGTCAGCCGGAATCTTCCATGCCACTTGCCCGCCTTAGGAAGCTGTTCCGCTTCAGGCGCATCCTGCTGACCACGTCCACTTCGCCTGCCTTGGGAAGGGTAGCCTTATTTCTCTCCATCCCACATAACACACCTTTTGAGAGAAAAGAAAAAGTCCTTGCAACAAACCCCCGATACTCGCTCACGCCTTCACCTACCGCCATCTTACCGCCATCTTCTACACCATCTCACCAGCCAGCCGCCAAGATCGATGAGTAACCTCCAAGCCCGCTCGCTCTTTCGGCCCATCGTCCTCATCGTAGCCCTCATCTTCGTACTCTCAACCTGGAATCGCAGCGGTTCCTCCCGAGACACCATGGCGGAAGAGAACCAGCACGCCGGCGCGCTATCCAAGCTCGCCCTCCGCATCCGTCAGACGTCGGAAAAACCTCCCACCCTATCCTTCTCCGTGGAAAACAAGCACGACGCCCCGCTGACCATCCTCCGTTGGAACACGCCCCTCGACCCCCTCGCCATCCAGGTAGGCCTCGTCTCCATCACGCCCGAGGGTAAGAGCGAGCCTATCGAGGTCCACACTGTTCAGCTCCGCCGGATCATGCCGCCGCGCCCAGAGGACCTCGTCACCCTCCAGCCCGGTGAGAGCCAGGAGCAGGAGATTGTCCTCAAGGAGCCCATCGTGGCGCTCGATTCGCTCGGCAAGACGGCACGGGTGGCTGTCAAGGGCAAGTGGCAGGTTGTTTGGCCCACGACGGCGGACAAGCTTAGCCAGGCAACGCTCGAGAAGTTGCAGTTTGGCGAAGGGGTCTTGACGGGTGAATTTGAAAGTGAGACGATCGATGTCACGATTGGTTAGGACATCTCGACAAGTTAGTCAAGTCACACGAAATCGATATTTTCTCGTTTCCTCGTTACACCACCTGTCAAACTATTGCAAACTGTCGATTCACCTCCTCCTTCCTCCCTATCTGATTCAGTATGACATTCCTATCGTGACCTGGTCCTAATCATACGTCCGTTTGTCAAATCCAGGCACCCTGTCACGCGAGAGCTTCTTTGCAAACGTCAAAAATAACGTGTCTCGAAAACGTGGCCTGGGCATGGTCTACGGGGGAACCTGGCCGACCAGCTGAATGTGACGACGAGGCAAATCACATTGTTCCGGAAGGGCCTGTGTAAGTAAGCATAGGAAACGTCCAAGTCAGGATGTCTCAGAGGAATATGCCGTGTTCGGACTAGCTAGCTCTAACTCTTCTAGGATCGGGAGGTACCTAACCCCATTTCTCTTCTTTGAGGCTGGGCTAGAGTCCTCGCGCCCGTGTGCCCTTCATCTTGTCCTTCCTCTCCTTGCCGACTCTCGGGAGCAGGATTTCGGCTTCAATCTAAGTCACATCAGCCGATGCCCGGGGTGGACGGGAAGATAGTCTCAGATCACCGCCAACAACTAGGTATCCCGCTCCGATTCCCGTGGATCGTGGACGACAACACTCCAGTAGTCGACTTTAGCACCTGTAGAGGCAATATCAACAAGGCGCCAAACAACTACCGAACATTTAGAGCCCGTAGAGACGTTGCCTCTTCGGACAAAGCGGCCAATCTAACAAATCGGCGGCCTCGAGACTGGAAGCCCGCCGGCCCCAATGTCTCGGTGCTGTCGTTCATGCCCCCGCCCACACTGCCCATCCGCCGTTCTCTTCTGTTGGTAGACTGCTAATACCAAAGAGCCCTGGCTCTTCTCGCCACATCGCTGTCAGCAATGGGACGGTCGAGACTCGGTCCCGCCTCGTGTGGACCACGTTAGTCCCTCGTGAGAAAACGCTTTCTCCGAATGGCATCCTCTTTCTCTGCTGCCATGAGGGTCGTAAGCATGGCTTTTACAACTTCCGCATGCAGTTCAAATGTGTCCTTCATCCCCCTTCAATACTGATCAAAAGACCATCACGGTTCCACAGACTAGAGAGGTCGAACGTAGGTCCGGACCCTGGAGAATTCGGAACCCACTCCGACGTGCCGTGGATTTGACGGGCGTTGGCCCCATCCCTAGAGTAGGGCCGTTACTTTAGAAAAGAAAAACGATCTGCTGTCCCAAGACGTACTCTCTTTCCGCATCCATCAAACACGTTCACGCGTCTTCCACGTTCACGGCGCTCCGAGGCTAGACCCACGCAAAAGGACCACGAGCATCGTTGAAGACGGAGAATTTCTTCCAGCACAAGTCCACGCGGTCCACAGCTTCAACTGCCGTGACTGAGACACCACGCAGACCAGAGTCGAGAACATTGATGACGAAGTCTCTTGCTTACATTTGATATGTGCTTGAAGTCGGGGTTCACTAGTTTGTGGAGTAGCGGGTTTAAACAGAGAGTCCAAGGTCTTGCTGCAGGTTGTTTTCGTCAGGTGTGACGGTTAGCAACTCAATGTAACTAGCACTACAGTATATTTCAAATTTATCAGGTGTACGTCCAACTAGCCCCTAGTCTCCTTCGAACTTGTCTCTTTGCAGTATCCTTTTCTAGTCGAGCACTCAATTACTATTACGGTCGCATCTAGTAGAACCTGTTACGATAGCGCGGAACCCATTAGTATCAATGCCCTGCAAGACCTAGGTTCAGATCACACACCATCACGACCAGACCAGACCAGCGGTCTTCAAGCCTCTCAATCTTCGAATTACCTCTTGAAGTTTCGCGCCGAATGCTCATACACGTAAAGCTTTCCTCTGCTGAAGCAATATCTCCACCTACAATGATTGTGCCCCCTCTCTTAACTTCCCAATCTTGCTTGATGTTGTCAAAGCGAAGAGTCACAATAGCCTTATAAGTCTAAACGTATCCTCAGCTATCAGAAACAAGTCAATCTCAGTCTCAGCTGCGAAATACTATCTTGAAACCACGACAAGTATTACCGAGGGGATCAACTCAGATATCGTATCCAGATTTCAAGGCTGACCTGTTTCTCAGTATTAAACGTAAAGTAGGATGTCAGTACTCTTCCGATATTCAAGAACATTCTTCCATATATTGGTGTTCTGTATGCAGTCTTGAGACCATTATCGCAGAGGACTTGTTCATCAAGGTAGCTGACGTTGTCTCGCATTGTGGCAGTTTAGTACCGTCACGAATGCACTGCTTGAGGCAAGATGATTGGGGGACTACTGACGTATATTCACATCGGCTGAAGTAATACAATCAATAGACCGGCGTTGAAATTTGCAAAAATCGCCCTTAGGATGGGTTATTGGGCATTCAGAGTGGAATCAGAGGTCGGCGTCGTAAGATTAGAGCTCAGGGGCCTCGGGGGGCAAATGAGTGGTAGGAAGACTACTAAAGCAGAGAGAGAAGCCATGCTCGGTGATTCATATGCAATGTGTGCTCCCTATGTGGGAAAGGTAGTCGGGACTGTGGAAGTTCCCCTGTACCTTGAAACCGCGTGACACGGCAAAGTCGACTGAAGCCTAAGGTGCCTCATATCTTGACTTCACATTGACCGATCTATGAAGTAGCGAGAGGCAAGTTATTACGAAAATGTTCCATGCCGGCCCTCGCGAGCAAAGCACCGTCTTCTTGAATAAAATGTCGAGATGGAAACCTTTCCACTCTGGAACGAGTTTATGTCATTCCTTCAGGTGGATCGGCATAGACTGCGTTTCTAAGTTTTGCTGCAGCGTTTCATATAATCAAGGTGTCTAAATCTCAAAGAGCACTTTCAGGCTAATAAGGTAGGTAGATACAAGCATCGAGGTGACGGGTAGTGCATACATTCACCCAAAGAGCCTCGACAACTAAACTGATCACACCAATACATCATATTCGATACGTGAAACAGATTTTACCCAAAGCCGGTACCAATACAACGGCAAACATACGGCGCACGCCAAAAAGTCAAGCAAGACGTCAAGATAACAACACCCCCATACCACCGGCCTCGGATCCTTAAACGGCACTCCGGCCCCCTCTTTTCTCTCCACCTTCGGATCCGCGCGACCCGGAGCGGTCGGAACGGCAGTACGGCAGAGGTACAATGTCATCTCGGTTAGCAAATCTCCACGAGTTACACGCATGCGCACTAACGCCGAGTACCGCGTAGACGCGCGGTCATGGTCCCTATTCCCTTCCTCCCCCAAGCCACGAGCACCATCCTCCCGCCTGGGACCCCAGGTCTTGTCTGCCTGCCTTTTGTTACCATCGGGTGGTCACTCATTGGTCCGTCCGGGTTTGAGGGCGTCCGGCGTCCCAGCGTCCGCAAGGTCGCGTGTGCACCCCGCATTCTCTCCACGATCAGGATGAAATGAACCGAACCTTGCGTGTTCTCTTAGCTCCTGGGCTATTTCCCAGATTCACATCACCTCGAAGAAGCAACCCCAAAGCAGCAGAACACCGGCACAAGGATTCGTGACAGACGAAGTGATCGCGGATTAGACTTTCTCCCGGTTGATGGCGCTGAATGCGGCTGCCATGCTCATCACGTTGGACACGCTTGTCAAGAGGTGGCGGTGTGATCGGAATGCTCGGAAGCTATCATTCTATTGCTTGTTCTCTCTCTTTGACTTCTGTGTCTATGGATCTATCCATTTGGTGCAGGTATTAAAATGCTAACGCCTTGCCAGTTATGTGCACTATATCTTCTGTACCGTCTCCAGGCCACCCTAAGCTCCCATGCTCGATTCGACATTACCACGGCGTCCTCGAAGATCGCACATTAAACGGGGACTCGACGGCCTGGCCCAGAGCCAGAAGCACTCAGCGATACGAATCACCAAAATCCTACACTAGCATATGTAGAGAGGGCCATCATGGACCAGCTCATGAGAAGACACGACCTTTCTTTCTTTTTTTCACCAGTCGCTCAACTCCGTAACTTAGTTCACCGCACCCTTGATAGGCGCGGTACCGAGACCGTTGTGGTTGCGGAAGAACAAGACACCCTTGCCCTCGCCCTGGGCATCAGCACTGGGCTCAACCCACTGGCACATACGCGCAGACTTGTACAAGGCCTTGATGAAGCCAACCGGGCCATCCTTGACGTCAGCACGGTAGTGCTTGCCCATAACGGGCTTGATGGCGTCAGAGGCCTCGTCGGCGTTGTAGAAGGGAATGGTGCTGATGTAGTGATGAAGGACGTGGGTCTCGATAATGCCGTGGAGGAGGTGGCGTCCGATGAAGCCCATCTCGCGGTCGATGGTGGCAGCGGCGCCACGGACGAAGTTCCACTCACCAGCGGTGTAGTGAGGAAGAGTAGGGTCGGTATGCTGGAGGAAGGTGATGGCGACTGAAAAGAAAAATTAGCTGACAGTCACAGAATCGAAACGAGCCTTTTGACACTTACCGAGCCAGTGGTTAACCCAGAGGTAGGGAATGAAGTACCAGACCAGAAGGTTGGACCAGCCGAACTTGTTGCCGAGGAGAGCGAGAACGGTCATGGTGATGCCGACACCAATGTCAGAAGCGATGATGAGCTTGGCGTCCTTGGCCTCGAAGATGGGACTGCTGGGGTCGAAGTGGTTGACACCACCGCCGGCACCGTTGTGCTTGCCCTTGCCGCGGCCCTCACGCTGGCGCTCGTGGAAGTTGTGGCCGGTGACATTGGTCATAAGGTAGTTGGGCCAGCCAACGAGCTGCTGGGCGATAAGCATCAGGAGGGTGTAGATGGGGGTCTCCTCAGCCAGCTCGCCGACTTCGTGGGCCAAGCGGCCAGCACGGGTGGCCTGCTGCTCGCGAGTGCGGGGCACGAAAACCATGTCACGCTCCATATGGCCAGTGGCCTTGTGGTGCTTGCTGTGGGAGATCTGCCAGCTGAAGTAGGGAACGAGCAGAGCAGAGTGAAGAACCCAGCCGGTGGCGTGGTTGATGGTCTTGGAGGGAGAGAAGGCCTGGTGACCGCACTCGTGGGCAATGACCCAAAGACCGGTTCCGAAGAGACCCTGGAGAATGGTGTAGACGGCCCAGAGAACGACACGAGCAGCCTTGGAAGGCACGTAGTCGGGGGTAGCGAAGTTGTGGAAGATCAAGAAGGTGGTGGTGAGGCAGAGGATATCGCGGGCGATATAGGCGTATCCCTTGAGAGCAGAACGCTCGAAGCAGTGCTTGGGGATAGCGTTGTGGATGTCCTTGATGGTGAAATCGGGAGGGGTGAACTCGTTGCCGTAGGTGTCGTACAGCTTGGTGTAGTTGGCCTTCTTTTCGAGGACGGCATCGTCAGAAGCCATAGACGACAAGGACGTCGACGAAGCAGAAGGACGGGGCGAATCCACGGGCGAAGCCATGGCAGTAGAAGGAACCGAAGCGTCGGTCTCGGCGGTGTTACTGGTGACGGTGCGGCGGAGAACGGGGTTCTGGCCGGCCGGCGCAGACGAAGTGGTAGAAGCCATAGCGGCTGGTATTATTGTGCTGCTGCTGCTAGGGAAGAGAAGAGGGACTATGAGAGCAGCTTGGGTGATGTTGCCTCGGTATTGGATCAATACACTCAGAGGAACGGTTGACAAGTTCCAATGGCCCTTGGGAGAAGAGAGAGGGATACCAATTGGGTCGCGGGGAGGGAACAGGAATCAAGAATCACAAGCGGGAAAAAGGAGGAAGGGAGGGGAGTAATAAATGAAGGCACTCTGGGAAAAACCTCAGGTCGGTATCGGGTCGTGGCGGAGGCGAAAAGACAAAATAGTTAGCAAACGATGGGTCGGGACGGGGCCCGTTGTCGACTGTGTCTCTCCAGGGCCTTGGCTCGCTAGTACCGAGTAGTAACAAGTGGCCGGTCAGGTACCGTAACGGATGGAGCGAAAGGAGATCCCTGTGACTTTTTTTCGGAGGAGTGAGTGGTGTGCAGGTAAATTGGACCATCTGTAATAAACTGAGGTGAGGTCTGCTTGGTATCCGTACGGAGTAGTGGTGGTGTTCTGTGCTCTACCTTACCGTGTAAGGTACGCTGTGTGCTGTCTGTCTGGCCTCGGTTCCGTTTTTGTTGGGGACGAACTGGAGAGGGAAAGAGAGGTAGCTCCGTTGCTTGTGGCCTGCGGGGATTTGCAGGGCACGGTGCAAGGGGAGAAAGAGCAGGACCAGGGACGGGAGGGACGAAATGCGTGGCAGGGAACGAGGGATGGGGGGCCACCGAGGCACCGGGGGGTGTGAAAGCAACGAAATGTGTTCGTGTCAAGTCGTGCCGTGTGGTGGTCGGTTGCTCTCCTTCCTTTCCAATCCCAATTGCTGTTGGATTTTTCTGCTGGGCCTTGATGTTGATTGAGTTACCCACCAAAGGAGGACGATGTGGAGGGAGGAGGCAAGAAACCTAAGTCAAGTAACCCGTACATCCACTATTTGGGCGAGATACAAGATTGTTGCACCAATTATCATGTGTTGGGAGGTATATTTCCTCTCCACCTCCTTCCGTCTATGGGCTAAGGTACTCCGTAAAGTCACTACCTTCCATCTATGCGACCACCTTACCTTACCTCAGGTAGCCTTTCCGAATCCCATGAGAGGCCGGACGGAAGGAAAGACCGAAGCTGGAAGCTGTGCCTGGTCAAGTATTTGGATCTATTCCTTCCCATACGGAGTATCATTAGGTAAGGAAGGCATTGCAGTTCATATCACTAGAAGGCAGGAGGGGCGCATCTAGACGGCGTTCAGACATTTAGACACCGGGCTTTGGTTATGCCAAATGCCATTGAATACCTTACCTTATTCAAGTACTCATTATATCGATGGATCACAGCATACTTTGTGAGATACTTCCTCTTCCTCGGCTATTCTTGATAACGGGAGTTGCTCGCCTCCCCACAGCAGCAACAACTCGACACTCACAAGCCAAAACCCGGCGTACCGTTTTTTTGGTGGATAAATAGCTTGGCGATGCCGAACAAAATTCTTGCAGCTTTCCCAAACCTTTTTGGAGAAGGCACACCTTTTTTTTTTCTCTTTCCGCGCCAGAGGGGAAGGCAAAAGATCGGCTGAAAAAGAATTTTTGGGACGAAGTCGGCGGTCTGAAGGGTCTTGGTTCGGTACGTACCCGGCTCTAGTATAAGGCGAAAAGGAAGGAAGGAATGGGAGTTGGGAATGCATCAGTCGTGCTTTGATGTACATCTACATCCACCAAGATTCTTCCCGCCCAGATTCTGACTTTCCTTTGCCTAGACACATTGTAGCCGCTACCTTCTAACCCAACCTATGCAGTCCACCTGCATCAGACGCAGCTTGCAGCGAGGTACGGTAAGGTACTTGGAGACCTGAAGCAATGGAAAAGTGCCTTTGACTGACCGTTCCTCACCCACGCTGCAATGCTGCATTTACCGCACAGACTCGAGGCAAGGCATTCTGAGTCTTCCATTGACCGTGCTGAATTTCGCCCTCTTTCTCTTCCCCTTCCTCTTGGAGCCGCTATTGACACGCGACGGTATTTGCATCAGTCTAGATCCTCTCGCCGTCCCCGCCATTGCCACTGTTTGCATCTGGGTCATGTTCCAGCTCCCGGCAGCAAATCTACCCCTATTGGGAGGCGAATTCATGCCTGGCAGGGCAACACATCGACCGCTCCATTGCAACGCGAGACAGGCACCATATCCGCTGTCTCTTTGGTCACTGGTGTCTGGACTTTGGAGCTCTCTTCTGAAGCTCTTACCAGGTACCCGTACCTTTCGGCACCGACATACCTCGACGGGGTTAGGAGTACCGAGACTTTGAACCGTATCTCTTCGCCCCATGCCTCCCCCTCAGCCCTCCGTTTCTCAAGCACTCTGGCACTTTGCGGCTTGCCTCCTCGTGCTTCACTACCGCCTGGCTCATGCTGATGCACCCTTACCTGTGGCCCACTCTGGCCATGCTCCAACTTCACCGCCCTTCGAGCTAGCCGGCTGAACTCTGGAGCTTGAGAGGCAGATCAGAGCCAGACTGTGGCAAAGTCGATTTGGTTCATCACCAGAATGCCAGATCCCTCAAATGGTCCCGGATGGCCTCGATAGTTTGACGTCGGACTCAACCACAATACCTACTGTATCTACCGTTTCCATCGGAGGCCTGCAGATCCTAGGACAGCCTCTTTTGGAGACCCGAGTTGGACATATCTTGCGCAAGACAGCCTATGCTGTCACTGCTGTGGTACCCAGGCCTTCAACCTACGGGCTGGCAGTATCCAAGACACAACCATGTAAGTTGAAGCTGATTTGCCGCCCAAAATGCATCAGGCGTCCTGCCGCTCCCGTTATGCCTCCTCCCGGGTCATACTTGCGCTCTCTGACGTCTTGTCTCGTAGCAAACATGCAACACGCAGACTGTCGATTGGCCTTGTTCTTGAAGGTGGTGCAGTCACCGCGCGCCCACCAGTCACCCACGCAAATGTCGCCTACGTTTGGCACAAACCGGCGTTCGTCCGTGCATGTGAAGATGGCGCTTGTTCGGGGCAAGATTCAGATCGGAAAATCCTCCAGTCGTAGACGGCGGTGGTGTGGCAGCTTAGCCAATATCGAGTCAGATCAACAACCGCCCCCGACCCTGCACCATTCGACCAGCGACAGCAATTCTGGTCCGTTTTGATCTCACCACATGCCTGAAAACCGCACCGCAGCAGTCACTCTGTACATTGGTTGCCGTGCGTTGAGAAGTCCTTTCCGCCGACTTCCTCCAACTAATTCGCGATCAGGAGATTTTACTTCATTGTGGGATGTCTCTGGGGCGAGACTTGATATAAGTACACGGCGGAGACTCCTCTTGCGTCGCAGTAGGCCAGGGCCAACATGCTGGATTTCGAAATGTTGACAGGATCCAGGCATCATTGGGGATACGATCGATAAAAGGTGCCCGCCGTCGTTCAGCCTTCAGGGACGGCAGTACGTACCCGGGTTCCCCACGCTTCTTGGTGGGATGACAGGGATGAGCAAAGTATACGTACCTCTCCACGCAAGGAAGTGGTCCTCCATGTTTTCTGTTCCCATTCTTCCAACCCCACGAACGAAGCAGCGGAAAGCAGAGCGGACTGGGAAGACGCGACAGACTGGAGCCTCACGATTGGCCAGCAACGTCTTCAGCCTGCTCCAGCCAATCGGGAGTAGAGCAAGTTGCTGACGCGGCTAGCCAATCAAGGGCCCGCAGCTGGGAAAGGGATTTGAATCTTGAATTGACGCCCTCGCTTTCGTCGACGACGTCCAAGGAAAGAAAGTGGCCAAAGATGAGCCTCTCACCAGCTGGCAACATTTCTGAATCGCTTCGCATGGCATCCAAATTCCACACCGGAATTTTGCAATTCACAAGGGGAGACCGATGATAGACACTACGGCAATTGGACTGGACTCTACTCGACTTGCCTCGGGCAAACCCGCGAGACAGAGGATGAAACGACCCAGGATCGAGTCGCTCGACGACCTCCACAGCTCACAGCTTGAACAGGACGTAAAGACCCTGAAACAAGGGTGGGAACGCCGTTTTCTGGAAGCATCATGGCATTCCAGGGTCCGGTTTTTGCCTGCTTCGCTTCTGTAGGTAGCGCTGTGAAGATCAGTCACTCCCTTTCCCCCCCTCTATTACTCTTTTATTTTTATTTTTCATTTGCTGCCCTTGAAATTTTCTGTTGGGGTTCAAATTTGTTGAGATGGTTGCAGTCCAGGGCAGGGCCTTGTCGCGATGGCAGAGCTTCATTGGTACGTACTGACAGAACCCCACTCAGATGGATGAATCCCCGGTCTTTGCTCTCACAAGTCGTGACTTCCTGCTCTCTTCCTAGGGATACGTACCTCGGGAACTTTAGCACACGCCAGTCTTGATTCCTTCTTGAGCCTTGAATCTTCACATCCGATGGATACCTTGCGGTGAAAGCACACAGCAATGCCGGCCATTATGATATTCAGTGGATTGAGAAACAATGCTCCATCGCCTTTTCAGAATCCCGATTATCGTGGAGACCTTCTATCGAGGTTTCAGTTCCACCTAACGCTGAGGCCATCGAGATCCCCAAGGACCAATCCCAACATACTCAATTACACGGGGGACAAGGATTGGGACAAGCTGGCAAGTAGCTTGTTGGTAAGGTCTCTCTGCTGCTTACAGCCAAATTTCAATTATCACATGGTAATTGTTCGATATTGATCCTGCTCCGTCTCCCGCCCAGCCTGGAATGATATCCGTTCTGGCAGTAGACGAAGAGCACGCCAGGGGCAAAAGTATGCCTCCTCAATCCATCACTCAGAGGCTACGGCCCACAGACAACGGCTATTCGCACGACGCTTCTGCAATCTGCACTGCTCATCGTGGCACTCGTGCAAGTCGGGCCCACCGTCGCCTACTGTCGTGGACTTGTGGTGTGGTGCCGTCCGCTTCTCATTCCTAACGAACCCGAGGCCGGGCCCTTTTTCACGAACCACAGGGTCGACCTCCTTCACATGTGATTTGCTCCCCTCCATAGGATAGCGAGAAGAGGCGGCAGTGACCACTGACAGGCGCCACAACCTACTCCAAAGGTCACGACATTTCTTTTCACCCCTTGCTAGCACTTCTATCCGTTCCGTTAGCTTTGCAGAGGAATCAGGGAACGATGGTATTGGCACTCTGCTGATACCTCCCCATCTCGGCAAAGTGTCCTGCGAGTTGACGGACCAAGCACGACTCGGAGGCGAGAGATCGTTTGCCTAGCAGTGCCACTGGCTGGAGGCGGAACATTCCCTTCGTCCCGTCTGGCCGCGGAGGGCTAACGCTCAAGCAGGTTTACTCACCCTAGCTTTTTTTTGGAGGAAATTCAGGGTTGTGTACCTACTCCGTATCTGCTTCGCATCGTCTCTTCGAGGAAGAAGAGGAGAAGATTCGTAGTAGCACCAATCAACAGTAGCTTATGAAAGATTTGGCTTCTTGCGGTTATAGATGACCATGTCTCGTAGGGCTTTCAGCTGACGACACTTTTGTCTCGGTTACCCCAGTACTAGTCCGGATGACTGACAGCTCTAGCTCCAGCATGTCACTCGAGGAGAGTTTACGAGTTGCGAGTTTTCGATGAGACATCCGCGAGAGCCACAGCCTCGAGCATACCTACCTTACTCATACTTCTCTCAGTCTTGCCTACCACTAATTACTCACATGCTGTCTTCACTTGAAGTAGGTAATCGAACTTGTTGAAACCGGTTCAAAATCACAGCGAATCGTGTCACAGATTACCACTACGAAGGATCCCCCCAAGTCTCAGTCAGGTCCATATTTGGCCTCCTATTCACCGCCTCAGTCCCGAGACGTGGAACAACGCTTCCCTGACCGCCAATCACACGATACACGAATACCATTTCTCACCCAGACAGCCTGCTGCATAACAAACAAGCCCCTCTTTGACACCTATTATCATTCATATCCTTATCAAGAATACCTGTCGTCCAGGGCCTCGTGACAGCCTGCAGAACGATACCCAGCGCAGGCTCAATGTCACGGTACCCGACTAACCTGCGTTGCTGTTTGGCTGCCTTACCTCTCGAAAGAAACGCAGATCATATCAAAGACATGTGAAAATACACTTCCCTCCCCCAAAAATGCCCGAATATCACGTTTCTGATGTCACTCGTGTCACCCTGACATGCCGCCGTTCTCAACAGCTTCATCGTCAGGTGCTGCAATACGCTTGATATCTCCCGGCTTGCTCCGCAAGTACCCAGATTTGCATGGCTTTCTGCAGACGAGACCTCAGCACAGGTCCGGACTGCGATCTGTGGCTTACCACCTTACCTGACACCCTCTGCAAGGCGTCACCGGTACACCTACCTATCAGAAGCGCCCAGAGTCGCGCCTCCTGTCAGACAGCGCCAGCCCCATCCGTCGCGGCTGAGACACCCAACAATCCGACCCCGCGTCTCAGAGACGCCATCCCCGAGTCACAGAGGAGAGCCTGACAGGAAGTGAAGGTATCTTGGACCTCTTGGGGCGTTGTAGTATTCCACTCCTTGTGCTGGGTTAGGCGGAGTTGCTGTTCATGTGTAGCTCCCCGTGCTTCCGTATGACTGCCGGCGCTGGGAGATAGATGTGCAGCTCGGGAGGCGTTGCTCTGAAGTAGGCAGGTGGAAAGCCGTTGAGTACAACCCCGATTGAAGCAGAGCTGTTGTGGTAGACGGTACGTATCGCACGTAGGTCGTGATATTTTGCAGGCAAAAGTTGAACAAAAGATGGATTGTAAAGGTACTCTCAGCCTCTTAATGAAGTGAAATTCATATTCGCAGCCGTGAGTGATGAATGTGCTCTATAATGAATCATTCCATTGATCCTATCACGACTTGGTTCATGTGTGGAAATGGCGAGCATCACGAGTGTCTGAACCGCCTTCGTTCATCTGCTCGTATCCTTTCACCTACCTCACAACTTCCCTACGACGTTTCGTAAACTGGCATCAGCTTGAGTTCGGCCGTCGGAATGATCAGTTTTGACTTGAAGAAGTCATGTCTCTTAATTCATCGTCTAGTAGCTTGAATATCTACAGCTAATTCACGACTGGTCTGGTGGTGAGCATCCGAGTTCGATGGAATCGTCACCTCAGCCAGGATCGAGACGAAGTCGGGTTTGCCATGGAAGCCGAGGTTGCGCGTCGACCCTCAGCAATGCTTTCGACCACCCGCTGACTCTGCTGTTGGCGATAGTACTGCATACGATCAGGAATTGTTGCCTTCGATTCCTTCACGTCCTTGTCAAGTTCCTCATCTTCGTCTGAGGTGCTGGCATCGCCTGAATCCATGTAGTCCTTTGCTTTCCAGTATCGTTTCCCATGAATATACTCTTCATCGTACAAATCAATCTCGTTGCCCATGAGATTGAAATGTTGCAGAGCCGCTTGGAGTTCCCGTTCTCTCTCCTCCGAAGGGCTGGCGTTGGCATCATCCTGACGTAGTTCGACTCTGCCAAGGCCCGTCTGGTAGGAGAGACCCGATGCTTCTAGACCTCTCCGTTGCTCTTCCGGCACCCAAGAATCATGGGAGATAATCCATGCGTTGAAGTGAGAAGTGTTTGGTTGAAGGAGGTAGTCGTAGGGGCGCTTCAGATCTTCCCGTACAGGTCGATAATGGTCTAGCCAGTGACGTGAAACGTATCTTAGAAATGCCCGACGAGGATCGCTGCGACAGTCTTTGAGATAAACGCTCGCTTCGTGGTGGTCCAAGACAGTCTTATTGAATGGCTCCGCTGACTGGATCAAATTGATGTAATCAGCGCAAAGTTGAAGCATGTACATGTTTGCATCCGCCAGATTAATTGAATGTTGCCATTGCGAGACAAGCTCCGAGCTTCCTGGTTTCTGCCTGTCTTGGTCTGTGGCTAGAGAATACCTTTTCCATCGAAAAACCATCCTGAAGTCCAGCTCGCTGTCTCTATCCAGAAGGAATTGGCGAGCTGTCTGGTGGACTAGATATATTCTCTGATTGCGAATCCTGACAAAATGGCCGCAAATTTGGCGTAGATGATTTATGAACGGCCTGTGCACAAAACTTTGCAGCTCTTGCAGATTAGAAACCGTTCGCATCTGCGTTGCTGGCTGTCGATTGATGGTACCATAATTCGCCTTAGGCCGGAGGGAAGCAGCCGTCATACCTCGTCTTTCGATATTTCTCAGCTTCGGCGTAAGGTTTGTTGATCCCATTATGCTTCCGTTTCTAGTGATGACTCTTCGTTCCGTATTCTTCTTCACTGGTCTGACTGCGGAAGATGAGGAGTTTGGTGATAAGACCGTCGTGGCCCTGGCAGTTCTGGGCTTTTGGAAGGCCTCGAGCTCTGACACCTTCGTCTGCTTACCGAGATGTTCCTCAGAGAGTCTCAATTCTGAGTGGTTCAAAGCTCGTTTTGACTCTTTTTCATCTGGCTGTTGGTGGTAGTCTTGATTGACTTCCACAGTTCCGCATAATTCATCTAAAGTTAATGGGCGAACGGCGGCAAGGATGAGTAGTAAAACCTTCCTGGTCTTCAAAGGTGATGCTCGACCGGACAAAAGCTTTTCGTAAACGTCTTCGAGCTTGGTAGTGGCCAAGATGGCTTCGATCTGATCCATTGAAATTCCGTCAACTTCAGCTTCTTTTACGATGTTCAAGACCAAAGACACCCAGAGGAAAGTGTAATCAGCATTGCTGATAAGCCGTTTTTTCAGCCGATCAAGAATTTCGGTAGACAATTCTGATTGCTGACCAAGATCCGAAACTTTTGATATCACGAATTGAGCGATATCCTTCGCAACGGAGACACTCTCTTCTTCGGCACTAAGCCTGAAACTGCGACCATTCTTCCTGTCCTGTGAGCCAATGTTAAGCTTACCATTACCCGACCGGAGTCCAAACCTGCGTTCGACTGAGTTGAGCGGTCGGCTTAGGAGAACGATTTTACAGGCTGGTCTCGATTCGGCGGTTAATTCTTTGCGAGACTGGAAGAAGTCCGCCAGAGCTTTGACGAGCTCATCCAAGGACTTCTCTTCGCACTCATCTAGACCATCTAGTATAAACACCATGCTTTTTGTGTTTCTATCATCCATTGTCGCTAGTAGAATAGACCAAAGTGTGGGAAAGCGATTGAGACTACTCTTCGGCATGCTGAGGTATTTGGCCATGGCATGATGCATGACCTGACTTTGCTTGGAGAGTAGCTGGTGAAGGACCGCCGAAACGGCTGACGAAGCATTGTCCTGGTTTTCTAGTCCTTCCTTAAAGAAGAAGTAGCAGACATGGGTGTGGAGATGTGCGCCGAAGGTTCGTTTCTGGAAAAAGTCGACGAGATACTTCGCTACTACCGACTTTCCACAGCCAGCATCGGCTGAGATCCATAGGAGGGCTGAGCCTGGTACCGAGTCCCATAGAGTCCATATCTCATGTGATGTAACCCACTGGCAAGTCTTGGGTATCGGGTCGTCGATCTGGTCAAGATGGTATTCGTATTCTGAGTTTAATTCCCTTAGACAAGCCATTGCCGCCGGATCGAACCCCCGGGGCCCATTAGTCGAAATGTCGATGGTCACTAGCGTTTGCCATTACTTCTACTCACGAATATCACTTCTTGATCCCAATTTTCCCACCGCCTCGCGGATGGCTAGAGAAGCAGCCTGGTATCTTGAGTCTTCTGGTGACGGAAACTTGCAGATGGCTGAGTGGTTGGCGTTCGAGGCAATGGGTAGTTCTTTAGGCCAGTTCAACGTGGCCGATTCTTTCTCGACGACCTGGAGTTTTAGTTGTCAGTTTCCACACATACTACATGGCTCAGGAGGATCCTAATGCCTAGCTGACCACGGTGCCTTGCAATTTAGACCCTTCATCCGCTCAGTCTCATAGAAGCTTCTAACTTCAAACTCTTCCCCACGGGCTGCGAAAGACTCTGATATACTTTTTAGAAACTTTGAATCGACTTTCAGGTTGCTCGATAATTTGCTATTGGTCGCGTATCCGAGTGTAGTAGCTTTGACAATGCGAGTGCCGATTTCGTCTCACGTAGCTAGGCTTGAGCCACGATGCGGGGTGCCGAAGAAAACCACACCGTGAATACGGTCCAAGATACAGGAGTAGTGGCGATCCTGCACATGGGCCATGATTACGGCCTGACTCTCTGTCAGCAAGAAGTACCTCGTGGCTTCACAAAGCAGCGAAGTCCTGCGGAAGATTGCAGAGGAAACGCGAAAAGAGGACAAGGCAGGAAAATGAGCAGGAATAGAGGGCACTGCGCGTACCTGTTTAAAAACCAGGCCCCCAAGACTATGGCAAATGAAGACAATGGGGCGTTTTTGTTCTTCTTCGCTTGTACGCTGGGTTTTCAGTGCCCAGAGTAAGTCTGAGGCAAAATCCGGTATATCTGATTCAGATCGACTAAAGTAGGTCTTGGAGTTATAGCCAAACGTCAACACTCGTGCCGTGGGCATGTCTTTCGGCAGACATGAAGGGTCGCTCAGCCACTGCAATCCCGTTTCGGAGTCCGTCCATGTCTCTTCGCGATGACCGTTGAGCCCGTGAATGGCCACAACGTCTAAGCAGCCTCTCTTGTCCGACAGTTGCGGGACTAGGATCTTGATGCCGTGAGGAGATGCATTTGGTTTCTTTGTAGCGGTACGTGCAATAGATTTACCTGTCTTTCGTGAGGAGGTCGTTTCTTCCCTCGCAGGCGCGTCCAGATTGCCATAGAATTTGTCGTCTGCTGTTCCTGCAGTGTCCTTGGAGGATGGACTATCATTTCGAAAGTCGGTGCCAGAATCTGAGCGACCGTCGTTGTTTTCGGAAGACTTGGTAGACTTGAGGAACGAGGATACTAGCGATTATTGCCCATGATTGAAAAGGCAGAACAAGAGGCAAGGGCATGCAGCACTGGAGGAGCCTCGTCCTGAGGGTGATGACCAGAAAATGTGATCAGGCAGTTTCGCGGTGGATGAGAAATCAGTAACTTGCCATTTTGGGGTCGCGGTTATGTCATTACACCAGCCTGTTGCATGATTGAATACGGTCAAGAGCCGGCCGAGCCTCTTGCCTGCTGCGGCGGTTGCCTCAATGCAAGGTGCCAATGGGAGTAAGGTAAGCCCAAGCAGATTGTGAAGGCAGGCGCTTATCCTGTCACTCCTGCAGATGCGGCAAGCCTAACCTTCCGATCAGAACTTAGAGACACACTGAAGATTAGATATGTTTTGTTGATGGATGTCAGCGGATAGAATGAGCGGTATCTCGGCCTGAGTGCACGGAGAATGGCTTAGTCGAAACTCATAGTCGCGAATCGATGGCCGGGAGGTTATTATCGATACTTGAAGTGGGTATACACAGCACAATGAATTAATGCGAAAGCCGATTATAACAACTCTGATGAGAAGACCTTAGCAGTTTACAATGATGAATCTGAACAGAACCAACTTGAAGTGCCACATGACAGCGATGTCCTCATTTATGTACCTAAGGTGGCCAAAAGCCGCTACCTGTAATCGTGTTCGTTCCTCGTTATCCCTAGATGCTCTATCAACGGGATGTCAAGCATGAGCCAGCCTTCTGATCAACCCAACGCCGGATGCCCAGTTCTTATCCAAGTTACGCCATGCATCCAATGCTATCGAACCGGTGTTGCAATGAAGATCAAGAAAAAAGGGGTATTTCATCAAACCGCAAAACCAAGTTGATCTCGCTCATCGTCCACAAGTCGTCCCCATTCCAGTAGTAGCCGAAACATGTAGATACGCATGTCTTCTCTCCGGAGCGCTTTGCGGCTCCACGCCCTGCCTTCTTCCGCAATGGCCTCTGCTCGCCTCTTGCCTTCCGTGTCAATTCCAAAGTAGGAAAGGAGATCCCACAGCTCGTGGAGTCGCACATCGACCGGGACGTAGTGACGCCACCCGTGGACCCTCTCGTTGAACCAAGTCCGGAAGAGGCCGGAGCGGTATACGAGACTCTTGCTGCGGAGGAAGGGGATGAATCGCCCGCTGAATCCCGCGCCGTCGAGGTCCATCAGGTGTGCGTACTTCCAATGGTCGGTGAAGGGGACCTGGGACTTGTCGGGTGAGTCCTGGCCGATGCCCCAGAAGGTATCCTTTTCGCTTTGGCAGTCCTCTCGGTGACACTTGGTCCATCTGCTCACGAAGCCAACATCAAAATTTGGCAGATCATCCGGTCCCAAGACCAGTGTCCGACCATCCTGTTGGAGTTTCGTAACCCTCATAATCGAATTTGCAGCTTGGACGAACCGAGCCCTGAGGAAACCCTGCCACGAGCCCCAGGCTGCATACCCATCCGAGGATGACCCCCTCCAGAACATGGTGTTCTTCTTCTTGCTCCATTCCATGTCCTCGTTCTCATCGTACGCGGCCTTGTCGTCGTAATTCCAAGGCGAAGGCACCAATATATCAGCAAACCCTGACGTCCTGCTTTGACTGAATACGGGAAACGCATCTCTGGTGAAAAGGGCCGGCGCCGGAGACAATAGAAATCCGTGAAGGTATGCCAAGTCTGGTTGGTGGCAGAGGTCTGTAGCTGAGGTCCAGTTCGACACAACGGGGTTCTCGAGCGCCTCAAAGACGCGGATAGCATGCGGCAGGAGACATCCACGGCACGCCTCTTTACGACTCCACCATCTCGTGTTCCGGGCGGCCGAGTCGGGCGGACAGGTTGGAGCAACAAAGTCGTAGTAGTTTTGATCTCGAATGCGGTCTTCGAAGAAGGGTGACCGCTGCTCAGGTCCCTTAACAGCATCGTCATCACCCCAAACTGCTGACTTGGATCTGTCAAACGTCTTTCGATCCTCCGAATTGAGGAGCTTCGTCCTCGATTCCAAGCCAACGCCGTGAAGTCCAGACATGTCTTCGAAAGGGATCGCCACGCGAGGCTCGTCGTTCAGGTTGATGGCAAGGTCCATGTCGGGGAGATGCTCGGCAAAGTCCTCAATCATGTTCTTCATAGAGGTCATCATCCACATGTGGGATCCAGGCGTACCGGGAGCCACGTTGACCTTTCCCCCACGAATCCGAATGCCTCCAATGCCAAGCCACGGTATCTCCAAGGAATGCTTGGTACGATCTCGCAGGACCTTCGGCTCAACGCCCCAAAACGGGAGTAAATCGTCGTTTATCTGGCTGAAATCGTCGATGATGGGCGAACCGTTGGCGACAGCGTACTCGTACCACTTATCAAAGTTGGGAGGTGGTGCCACACCATAACGCTGTTGATATTCTTTCGCCGCGACCTCGAGGGTGGAGCTCTGATTCGCTCTCGCGATCCAGGCGTCGGATTTGGTATTGGCCGCAGAGAGAAGATCAGGGAAGGATAGAGTATCGGTGGAGTTAAAGTCCGGGTAAAAGATAAGGTAGGTTCCGCAGAGGACGCCAACCAGGACGACGTACCACATCAAGAGAAACCTAATGAGCCGTGGATCTCCCGACGAAGATCCAGAAGCGCTGGCGATATCCTTCTCGTATCGCAAAAGGAGGCCGACGCCGACTATCGTAAGACCACTAGCTATCATGTAGGGCAGAGAGCCGTCCATGGGTAGCGCGGTTTGCAGCATGCGGACGAGCTGATGGGCATAAACGCCTGAAGCAGTGACAATCATGCCCAACGTGCTAGGATGCATGTCACTCATGACATAAAATCCCAATATCAGCCCCAGCGACGCCACTGTGCTGTCCGTCAGTAGATCTCTGATTTCGACAAAGTGAAGTCCAAACGCCCAACGGGTGTTTCGAGCGTTATGGAGGGAGAAACAGGCAAGCAAAGCCAGAACACCTGCGGACCCTAGAAACAGTTTTGACACGAATCCCCAAGCCTGCGGTGCATCATCCACAGTGTCCTGCCGCCATTTCCACAGGTAAAACAGCAGCAGCGCATCCAAAATGACAGTAACGACCTGGGCTATGGGGATCTGTCTCTCCCACCGAAGAAAGCCTGCTGGACATATTGCGCCGGCCGACTGTGTTGACAGGGCGAGAGTGGCCCTCGTGGCGCAGGCCCAAGCGATGGCGATGACGAAGTAGCGCAAGTGAGCAACATTACAGCAGCGTCGAGATCGAGCTTGGTCACCGTTGTGTTGTTGGAGTCGTATGGTGGAGGGAGAAAACGTTGTGTAAAGGACGACAAGAGCTGGGAGGAATACCTGTGCGCGGCGTGTTAGTTCTTCGCGGCCATGGGAATTCTTCAGCATTGCAACAGCTCTCGGTCTACGAACCTCGAAGCTCTCCCAAGAGCAGTGAATCGTGCGGATAGTGCGCCAAAAGAGCAGCGATCGCAGTACGATAGCGCATCCTAGGAAGAAATAGGGCGACAACAAGAACCGAGGGTTGCGCGCGACATCGATGCCAGCTTGGAGTCGTTTTCGCCAGTCATTTTTTGAGGTTGAAAAGGTTGCCAGTTGATACCCGCTGCTGGTTGCACTTTTCCAGGGCGAGATCTGTCTGCACCATATCGCAATGAGTAGACCGGACTCGAGGAGCGTCAAGATGGAGAAGTGTATTGGCCGCTCTGCTTGGTGTTAGTAATTGTCGTCCATGCAATGGTTATGTCGCAATCTGTAAGCAAGGCGAGGTAGAGAGAGTCCGTGGGTTTACTGACCAAAAGCAGCGCTGCTGTTAAACCGTGAGGATATCCATGCTGTGCATGCGAGTAGTAGAATACTTGGAACGGAGTTAATGTCAGCAATGTCACTGGCGCAAATCCAAATACAATTAGGCGAGACATGGGAGAAATTGTGTCAAAAAGCTGCAGGTTTTGAGACTTTTTCTGATGCCATCTGAGACCGCATAGCAGGTAGAAGGTACACATAGTGCAGCAAGGAATGAGGGCGTTTACTCACCAAGCCGCCAAGATGCCATGTCTCTTCAGCGGGGCCGCCATCGGCCTTTGTCAACTTGCCCTACCCAGCGCCGGCTTGGCAAGCAGAGAGACGTCGACTCCAGATGTAACGGGATAAATTGATGACGGGGAAGTGATCTGGGATGCGCGAAGAAGAACCAAAGAAGAATACCAAAAGGATCATGCTACTGTGAGGTAAGCAAAGTCCAATGCGACCATGACGTTCCTTGGTCTACACCCTACACTCCGAGGCAAACAGGACTTTGCTTTAGTGTGGTGTCGCGGCGCGCGCCTATGAAAAGGATGGAAGCGGCAGGCAAGGTGACAAGACAACCCAAGGGGAGGTAAGTACTTGTAGGTAGGTAAGCTGACGGAGGGATTTAAGGCTAAAGCAAGGTCAAAGCTGAACCAAGCCAAGATCAGAAATAGAGAAATGGAAGAGAGGGAACAAGGACAAAGACGGGGGGGAATGGGGGAAGAAGGAATAGAAGAAACATGCAAGACAAGGCCGGCTCGAGGATAGTGCTTTCTGAAGAATGGCTAGCGTACGCCCGACACACACACGAGTGACAAACAGAGACGTCCACCCGATGGGATACTTCGATACGGAGACTATCAGGTAATACTAAGGTATCTGGTATCTTGGGGCAATGGGGGGCCTGCTTGGCTGCAGTCGCTACTGTCGCTACACACACCCAAGACGTATCGAATGAGGCACTTACTTGCTATGATTGCTGTGTAAGGTAATTACAGAGAGGTAGGTAAGGTAGGTAACACGAGGCAAACAAGCAGACGGGAAGGGAAGCAAGCAACCACCATGGCACCAACGACGACTGCCAAGTGCCAAACCTTTCCTCTTTCCCACCCTTTAGTTAGAACTCGGGGAACTTGGAGGGGCTGGGAGAGTCCATCCAGCGTTTGCTGTGCCTTCTTTCTATCTCTGACCAAGGTACGGGCCAATCATGTTCTAGCGGGCCTCCCGTCCAGTACGGCGTAGCATTCTACCGTCATTGTGCCGTACAGCCGGTCCACACACGAGGGTGCACCAAGAACCTTGGTTGGAAGCTGCAAATCCCCGTCTGGTACGGAGTAGGTAGTAGTCTCTCCGACTCTCTGGCCCGTATCGTGTTGGACACTGGTCCATGGTCAATGGTCGTCCAAGGAACGTGGCGTTGGACGCGACGGGTTGGGATGCTTATGGGCCTTGGCCTGGGCCTGGGCCTGGACCTGTGTTGTCGCTTCGCTACAGAGACTGCGTACAAACGGGGCCCTTTGTATACTGGGGTTGAAGAACACGAAGAAGTCGTACGGAGTATGGAGTACCAGGGGGAAAAAACGGGAAACACAAACAGACGAAAGCATGGCGTCATGGGCGCAGCTTTCTGTAACGGTTGATGTGGCTTTCCCGGGAACGGGATGCGTAAGTACTTAGGTCCGTACCTTACCTTAGCTGACGGGTTCATCAAGCCATGCCCAAGTAATTGGAACCGGCAGAGAGAATAGGAATAGGAGTCGAATCCTTACTTCGTACGCCTTACTCCTGACTTCGATCCGGAGGGATGCTTTCTGCACGGCCACAGTCGTACGTGTACCTCGTACCGCACATATTGGTCCTTGGTGAAAGCGGCTGTGGTTGTGTGTGGAGAAAAAAGAACGGAATCAATGCGACTCATGGACAATGCTTGCCCTCCGGCTCCATCCCTCGACATTCCGATCTGCGGGCCCGGTGGACCTGACCTCTAATGCTGCCATCTTTTTCTCATCTTTTTTGGACCAGAAATCCGGAGCCGTAGTTTCGGGAGAATACAAGAGACGGAAAGGAATGCTAGTACGGCTGGCAAGATTGAGATGAACGACGTTGGCCAGAGTTCGGATGTCATGAGCGCAAAGGATGGAAGGACGAAACTCCAAGAACTCACCATTCATTTGCTGATACAAACACGAGTTCCTGGTACTTTTGCAACTTGCACGGACACCCAGAAACTCAACTTCTCAACCAATGTCGTGCGGAGAAATCAAGTCATTAATCCTTCTGCCTATTTCAATTACCGTGGTACCCCTAGCTGTCATCGGCTTTCCGCGTCGATCATGCACAAGGAAACCTTCCTCTTCCTCGCCAGCCAACGGCACCGCAAAGCTTATTGTCGTCCAATTCTAAGCCGCATCTTTCCCATGTGAGATATACACCATACCTTACCGTCCGATACGGTAAGACGAAGGAAGCCTCACATTTCAGCCACATGTCAGCTCCTGACCTCGTCTTGTCCCATGCCGGTCTCTTGCTCTCATCGGGAGCATCAAATCTGTGAATACCACCTTATTCGGCCATCACAAATAGTGTCGACATCCTGTCAAGTCACGCTGCAATCATCGAAATCCACCAATGGACGCTCAAATCATTCATGACACTGCCATTGATTCATTCAGCCCAAGATTGATCCCCTCCGGTCTATGGTATTCACTTTTTGTCTTTTGACCCAACGTCAACATGCAAATATGACTTTTTTCTTGCTCTCTCTTGACCTCCCATTCCTGCCGAGAAAACCCTCATGTGCTGCCATCACTGGCATGTCATTTAAGCGCGCTGCCGTTGTCTAGGAGCAGCGCGAATGATGTCGTCTACGCGGAGAAGAAGCTACTGTGTGTTAGTCATTCATCCCAGACATCATCTCTCAATCAACACCAAAGGCGTTGCTAGGCGGGTATGGCACGTACCTCTGCTGCCTCACTGGCAGACGAAACAACCGCTCTCTTCAGCTTGTAACTCTCAACGACACCCAAGTCGCGCATGTCGGTGATACCACCACCGGGCGACAGCAGGTCCAAACCATAATTCGTCATGCCGTCGTAAATCGCCTTTCTCAGACGGGCCACAAGCTCGCCAGAGTCGAGACCTGCGTTGTCGGCCAAAATGGTGGGCAGCTGGCGCAGCGCAGTCGCAAAGCTGCTGACAGCCATCTGCTTCTTGCCCTCAACGCGAGTGGCGGCACCCTCGACAGCCTTGGCCATAACCATCTCAGCACATCCACCACCCAGAGTGGTCCATGGCTCCTTCACCGTCTGTGACAGGACGGCAAGCGCGTCGTGCAGACTGCGCTCTGCCTCGTCCAGAAGCTGATCTGTGGCACCACGCAGCACAATGGTGCATGCCTCGCCAGCAGCGACACCAGAGAACTTGATCAAGGTGTCCTCGCCAATGATGACCTCCTCAATAAGCTCGCATTGTCCCAACTTGACCTGGTCGGGGTGGTCAAAAGTTGAGGCAATCTCACCGCCCGTCACCAACGCCAATCTCTCAATGCCATCAAAATCGGCGTGCTCGATAGACATGATGCCGGCGTCCGTGAAAAGCTGCTCGGGCCAGTTGTAGATGAGTTGTCTGTTGATGAAGCAGTTGATGCCGTGCGACTTAATCTTCTCCACCTTTGCCTTCATCTTCTCCTTCTCGGCCTTCTCGAGGTCGGCCAGCTTGCTCGTCGTTGACACCTTGACGCGAGCGCCAAAGATCTTGATCTTGTCTGTGTCCATAGAGGTGTTGGCGACCAGGATCTTGGCCTTCTCGAGGCGCTTGGGCTGGTTGACACCAATTTTCTTGTCGAGAATGAAACCCTCGTCGAGGTACGAGTCGCTCAACTTGCCACCGGCCTTCTTGATGATTTGGATATGGCTCAGGTCGGAGGAGTTCTTGAGTCGCAGCACGGCATCGCAGGCGAGCTTGGAGAAATGGTCGCGGTCCTGGGCCAGGACCTTGGAGCTGAGGGTTGTGCGGGCAATGGCCTGTAGGTCTTTTCTGAATGCCTCGGGAGTGTTGCTGCGGTCGACGGCTGACTCCTTCAGGGCCTTGAGGGCGGCCTGGCTTGCTATCCGGTATCCCTCGATAATGGTCTGGGGGTGGATCTTCTTGTCGACGAGCTTCTCAGCTTCGCGCAGAAGCTCCGCCGCAAGGACGGCAACGGAGGTGGTACCATCACCGACTTCATCGTCCTGGACCTTGGAGATGTTGACCAGCACCTTGGCCGCCGCGTTGTCGAGGGCAATGGACTTCAGAATGGTAGCGCCGTCGTTCGTGACCATGATCTCGCCAGTCGATCTGGACGTTTGTCAGCCATGTCAGTGGATCAAGGCGGTAGATGGGGGGTTATTGAATTTGGCGGGGTTCAACATACGCAGACTGCAGAATCTTGTCCATACCCTTGGGGCCGAGAGTGCTCTTGACGAGGTCACCGACGGCGATGGCGCCAACGAAGGCGGAGAGACGGGCATTCTCTCCCTTCTCCTCGGTAGTTCCGTCCTCGAAGATTTGTGTCGGGCTGAAGGACGACTGGAGGGGCACCCATTTGTTAGCATCTTGGGCCACATCCAAGGGGGTATGGGTGTTTGAGACGAACCATGGTGAATGTGTATTATGCAGACACTCTGTATCGAAAGTCGAATCGGTGACTGGGTGGGTGGGGGGAAAGCAAAGGTATCTGGGTTGTACAATCCTCAGCCTTGGGAGAGCTTCACCGAGAAAATCGTCGTAGAAAATTTGGGGGGGTTCAGCCTGGCGAAGTGGGGTGTGCTGGGCAGGAGCTTCCAGGCAGTGTGGTCAGCGAAGCAGAGCTGCTGTGGTGTTTCTACAGACGTCCATCCTCCACTGTAGCAATTACTAGTGGTCAGTGCGCACTCATGGCAGCAATTGGGCACCTGGCGGGGTACATCTTATGGCGGGAGCTTCTCTGGGCGGTGAGAGACGTGACCCTGAAGCAGTCCGATTGGGAAAGTGTACCTGACGGTGACGGTCGGCAGAATCCACACGTGACTCTCCTAGAGATGGCCGTTGCGACGAGGTATCGAAGTACCTTACCCAAGGCCCCAGGCAGTAGCGAGGGGCTTTCTCGGGACCGGAACAACCGAATAATCCAGCACACACGAATGTGCCATATCACCAAAAACTTTCCAAAACGAGGTCCAAATTGTGTGCGCGATAGTTGTTTGGTCCCCTTTACCAACCCCTGTAGAACTCCCCTTCAAGACGTGAAATCCATTCAGTCGATAAGCCGCTAGCATCCAAATCTCCAGAGCCGTTTCGTAGAGTTTGCACCGAATTTGCCCTGCACCCAGAGCCACATTGAAGCGCTCCGCAAGCCGCAAACCCTCACAAAAAAACCGAGAAAATCGCGGGGCACTTTTCAACCACTGGAAAGCCACCCCAACCCCACTCTATTTGGCACCTCTTTTTTTCCTTCCCACCACAGAAAGGCCATCGCAACGCTTCCTCGCCGAGAGACACGCACCCCCTTCCCCTTCCGTCCCCCGATCCGAAGAATTCACAACCGCCACACCTCGACTGTTGACTGATCCAGTCGTCGCAATCATGGCGCCTTCTTTCGACCATCTGCGCGAGGCAGATCTCGACGACGACGAGTACGATGAGGAGGAGATCGACATCTCCGACCTGCGCGAGAAGTACGAGGTTCAGCTGGAGCAGGGATACGACACCTTCGTGGTCATCGATGGCCTTCCCGAAGTCAATGAGGACCAGAAGCCCAAGCTGGTCAAGTTCTTGCTGAAGAAGCTGAACTCTGTTGGAAAGACGAGAGAGGATCTGATTTACATGCCCATGGGCGACAATGGAAAGTCGCTGAGGTACGTTTGGTCTAGTGGATCCCCGTCTCGGATCTGACCCAGAGAGATGGAGATCGCGCTCGAGACAAGACAGCGATGCTGACGATGACCGCTCAGATTTGCCTTTGTCGAGTACTCCTCCCCCAGCGAAGCCGCCGCTGCCGTTCGTGGACTCGACCAGGTCCCTCTCGACAAGAAGCACACCCTCCGCGTCAACAAGCTCACCGATGTCGACCGCTACGGCCGCGAAGGCAAGGTCCACGAGGAGTACACCCCGCCTCACATTGAGGAGTTCACCGAGACCGAGCACCTGAGATCATTCATGAAGGACCCTAGCGGACGTGGAAGAGACCAGTTCGCCATGTACCGCGGCGACACCGTTGGCGTCTTCTGGAACAACGAGAAGGACGTCCCCGAGAACGTTGTTGACCGTCAAAACTGGACAGACAGCTTCATCCGCTGGTCACCACAGGGAACCTACCTCACCTCGGTCCACGCCCAGGGTGTTCAGACTTGGGGTGGCCCGTCATGGTCAAGGCAGAAGCGTTTCCCTCACCCCTTTGTCACCTTTGTCGACTGGTCTCCTTCCGAGAAGTACCTGGTGACATGGTCTGCTCGCCCCATCTCCATCCCCGACGAGGGCCACCCGGCCTTGTCTGTCGATGATGATGGCAAGAACTACGTTATCTGGAGTGTCGAGTCTGGCAAGCCCATTCGTTCCTTCGCCAACCTGGATATGGAGGGTATGGACGAGGCGAAGCAGCGCAAGCTGCTCTGGCCCGCTTTCAAGTGGTCCGCCGATGACAAGTACGTCGCGCGTCTCAACTACCAGACCGGTATCTCCGTCTACGAGCTCCCCCGCATGAACCTCCTCGACAAGACTTCCATCAAGATCGAGGGTATCATGGAGTTCGACTGGGCCCCGGCTAGCGTCCAAAGAGATGGTATCAAGACATATGAGCAGCTTCTTACCTACTGGACACCCGAGATTGGCAGCAACCCCGCCAAGGTTGGTCTTATGAGCATCCCCAGCAAGGAGGTTGTCCGTCAACTGCCCCTCTTCAGCGTCTCTGACGCTAAGCTCCACTGGCAATCCGATGCCTCATACCTCTGCGTCAAGGTCGATCGTCACTCCAAGTCCAAGAAGTCCCAGGCCACCACTCTCGAGATCTTCCGCATCAAGGAGAAGGGCGTTCCCGTCGAGGTTGTCGACACCATCAAGGACACAGTCATTAACTTTGCCTGGGAGCCCAAGGGTGACAGATTCGTCATCATCACGACAACGGAGCCCGTCGGCGCTGTCGCCGTCGCCCCCAAGACCTCCGTCTCCTTCTTCTGCCCCGAGAAGGCCAAGGGCAACGTCGTTGGTAACTTCAAGCACCTCCGCACCCTGGAGAAGAAGAACAGCAACGCCATCTACTGGTCCCCCCGCGGTAGATTCGTCGTGATCGCCACCGTCCACAACCAGCAGAGCTCCGACCTTGACTTCTTCGACCTCGACTTTGAGGGTGAGAAGCCCGAGTCAGACAAGGATCTGACCGCCAACCTCCAGCTCATGAACACCGGCGACCACTACGGTGTCACCGACATTGAGTGGGACCCCTCAGGACGTTTCGTCGCCACCTGGGCCTCCGCCTGGAAGCACTCTGTATGTGGTCATGCTTTTTCCCTGACCGAATGAACGCAAGTACTAACGAAACGGACTATAGATGGAAAACGGATACCACATCTACGACTTCAAGGGTGAGGCTCTCCGCGAGGAGCCCGTCGAGAAGTTCAAGCAGCTCGCGTGGCGCCCTCGCCCCCCGACGCTGCTCACCAAGGAGGAGCAGAAGCAGATCCGCAAGAACCTGCGCGAGTACAGTCGCGTCTTCGAGCAGGAGGATATGGACCGTGGCGCCTCTGCCGACCGCGAGGTCGTCGAGGCCCGCCGTCGCCAGCTCGCCGAGTGGGTCGCCTGGCGCGAGTCCATCGAGGAGGAGGTCGCCGAGGAGCGCAAGGACCTCGGCCTGCCCTTGGACATTGTCGCCTACCTCCTCTCCCAGAAGACGCAGGCCAGCGAGGGCGAGGAGCAGATCATTGAGGAGATTGTGGAGGAGGTTCTCGAGGAGACGGAGGAGATTGTCAACTAAAAGGGTTAGTTAAGGCAAGAGATGACACATGAAGAGGTTGGGTGATTTTTTTCGTTGTGTTTTTTAGATGAGGACGGAAGCAAACCAGCCATCGTCCGCCCACAAGTTGTCGTCGCAGTTCCTGGAAAAAGTAGCCAAAAAGGGGGCCATGATGAGGAGTGAAAAGTCTAAAGGGGGCCCGTCACAACAAGCCTTTCCCAGTTGTTTTCCCATTTGGGCGGTTAGGTGAGGTTGAGGCATCTGCACAGGAAGGTTAATTCACGGATTTGAAGACACACGTATTGCATGACGCTCGTGAGTGCAGCTGAAGTCAAGCTGTTCATGATGTCTATCGTGACTAAATGCTTGGGGGTATCTCGGTGATGGCATACACGACGATACAGCCCAAGGTATCCTGCTTGATATGCGAGATGGACGATACTCTTGTAGAGCCAATGGTAATCGAACGTCACATAACATCGAAGTAGATCTTAGCTCAGATGAAGTCTTTGACAAGTCATATTTGCCTTGCGACAGACCTTGATAGTGTAAAGCTACGTCACAGTAGTTGTCACGATTGATTGTCTCACTGTCATGATGGACCATAGACGCAGATTTAAGTTGTAATACTAGCACACATGGGTTCTTCTACAATACGACTATGATACGAATGGGATATCAAAGAGGTGATCGACACCTCTGGGGGAAAAAATAAAGCCATGAACCCCGCCCGGTTCAAGAAAATAAAGCAAGATGCGGATCGCTAGCGACGCCAGAAAATGTTTGATGCTAAAATCCAACCCCTGGGTCGTCTGTCTTACGGGGTAAACGACGCGCCCCTACACGACGCCGGTGTAGAACCAATACAGGTTACATCCTCTATCCGGGATCGTCTCTCGTCCCAGGAGAAACATGAACATTGTTTTATCCGCAGGGAAAGCCGGGCCTGCCACGTTCCGCATGGTCAAGTTCCTCGGCGCCCAGCGTCTGTATATCTACATGCCACAATAAGAATGTCTGTCTTTGCCTATGAGGATGCTCGCGCACTGCGAAACTTCCAGGCGACAGATGAGAATAGTATATATCCCGTACAGGTAAAGAGACGAAAAAAAAAAAAAAGGGTTGCTACAAAAAACCAGCTCCCACAGGTAATGTCCATCGCGCCGCAGACGCCGGTTGCTCTTTATACACGCCCACTAGTAGACAGCTTGCAGCCGACTGCCTTATGCGAGCTGAGTTGAGTGCTGTTGGTTTTCCGTTGTATGTGCGATTGCCTCCGATGGAAGGGCCGGTACGACACCGGCCCAGGAGATTAGATATAAACAGTTAGGATCATGTCGTATTTTTCCAAAGCCGAAATATTCATCAAGCGTAAAAGGACTTTTCAATACGAGACCGTTCGGAACAGACTAGGCTTTGCCCGCTTCCCGAACGGATCGCATCCACTGGTCTTCGGCACCATCGTCGCCAACTACAGCCTTACGGCCATCCTTGTTGGCGCTGCTTTCGACCAGCTTCTTGGCTTCTCCAGCCGACTTGGCGCCAAGGAGTGCCATTTCGTGACGCATGAGCGTGGCCACAGCTGCTCGCACCAAGACCGCATCGCCCTCAAAGACGTAGACGTCCCACAGGCGAGCGGCTTCGTCCATAGCCAGATGTGTGGTTCCGAGTCCCATGAAGAAGTTGCCGAGGTAGAAATCTGCGTCACCCTCGGAAATATCTTTGGTCAGGTGCTCGTGAAGACGTGGAGCCTTGACGCTCAAAGTCTGCATCACGAGGTTGTAGGCTGAAGCCTTCGCACCGGGATCTTCTGAGTAAAAGCTCAGAGGCAACGGGCGATTTAGGACGTTGGCCAGGGCGATAAATGTTGCGGACGGCGAGGGAAGGTTCAGTAACAGAAGGGCGGCGACGGTCTGCGAAGGGAGTTAGTTCATGATAGCACTCCAAACGATGTTTGTGAGACTTGAGATGGACTTACGTTGCAGCCCTTGACGTAGCCGATATCGCTCCGGTACAGCGCATAGGCGAACAGGACGTCAACGAGGCTCTGGTGAAGTGGCCCGCCGACTTGGAAAATTCGAAGATCCTGCCATGTGTGTTCGGCCACGTCTTTGCGGATAGCTGACAGCCATGCGGCTCTCTGGATATCCTCCGAATCGCCCTTGCCAGCCTTGACTCGCTCCTCAAGCTCCTGGGACCGGCCGAGGGCGGCCTTGTAGGACTTTTCCGACAGGCCAAGTTCGTTGCCAATGGCCCTGGACCAGACCTGACCTCTGCTGCGCGGAGCAATTCCCTTCCACCACAGCTCACGGGTGCGACGTTCGCGGATTGCGTCGGTCCATCTCGGAATGATGTCGTCCTCCCAAATATGCATCAAGCTGTCGACCTTCAGATCGCGTGAAGATTTCCGCGCGAGACGCGAAGCCTCACGGCGGCGATCTGCCTCGGCGCTGCGTGCCATCATCTTCTTATATTCACGCAGATGACGCTTCTCTTCCGCGGGATCCTTGGGAGGAAGCCATGATGGTCTGGTGCGACTGAGCACAGCCTCCTTTTCCTTGGAAACTGGGAGTGGGTCGATCATAATGTTGGTTTGACTCCGGAGTGAAGGAAGTTCGGGAAGAGCGGACTTGACGCGGGGCTTCTGAGCGTGTTGTTCGAGAGATTTGCCATTCCATGTGTGACGTCCTGTAGGGTTGGCATTTTCAGCGGCCTTTTCACGCACATAATCCGAGTGCTCCTCGAGCTTCTCCGTCAAGTCCTTGGCATCGGCATTGAGTTCTGCCAGTGCGAGATTCCAGCTTCTTGCCCGAGTCTTGAGTGGTTCAGGGCCACGTTCGCCAATCGAGGACAGAGCAGTGTCGGACTTCCACGACGGTGAACGCAGGCATCCCGTCTCAACTGGGATTGGAGATGTTCCGTTGCCAACACTGCGAACACGTTCCTTTGGCGGCCGGTTAGGAGATGCTCCAGAGGAAGTTGGCCTGCTCGGCGTGCGCTCAAGCTTGGGTCGAGGAGAGATGGGAACATTGTCGAGAATAAGGCCGTCGGGAATGTCGTCCGTGTCATCCTCGTCGCACTCTTTTTCCAACTCAAATGTGGATTTTCTGTCTTGGTTCGACTGCCAGCTGCCCCGACGCGGTTTCAGGGGTACATTGGGGTCTCTCGGCAATAGCGAGAAGTTCGGGCTCGGGCTGCGGTTCTTGCGAGGGAATTGAAGGGAAGTCGTCGAGTGGCTCGCGAAACCTCGAGGGTTTACCGGGTTCACCGGGCTTCGACGGGGATCGGGAAGGCGGCCAGCGCTTGGGCTGCGGCGGTTGAGAACGTGGCTGTCGGTCTTCAAGCTCAAGAAAGGGGGTCGAGAGGAACCGCGAGAGTGGGGAGCGAGGTCTGCCGTGGGACCTGAGCTTCTAGGCTTCGCGAGGTCTCGTGTCACCGGCGGAGAGCGGGAATGGGGTGGTTTCCATGACGGAGGGCGGAAGTCGTTGGCGTAGGATCTCGAGTAAGGTTGAGAGGGCTTCGAATGGGACTCGCGAACGCGTTGTGTCTCGTAATGAGAAGCATCGTCATCTAGACCGATTTCTTCAAAATGGCTAACGTCGTCCAGGACGCTATTGTCGTCGGAATGGAAGGACTTGAAGGAAGAGGACTTTGACGACTTTGAGGACGTCATACCTGGCGGTGAACCTGGACTGGGACCCGCGAGATCAACGTCTTGATGCCCGTATATCATCATTGCATCGCCGAGTATCGAGGAGAAGGAAAAGGAAGGAAACGAAAGGGAGGAAGAGAAAACAAGACAAAAAGCTTGTTTGGCGGTATCTCTGGTCGAGATTGTCGTGGCCAGGCCTTGGAAGGACGGGGCAACAGTCCAGAATAGGGTGGATGGTGGAGGGCCCCTTGGGCAGGTTGCTTGGGAGTCGGGACCTGGGTCTGGGTGCGGGTTGGTGGAGCAAGGGAAATGGACCAGGCTATGCTGTAATGATTGCTGGGATCTGGGCGTTGGAACCTTGAGGTGGGAGAGTGGTTGCGGGTTGCGCGGGTGGTTCGCAAGGCGCAATTATGCGTAGCGGGCAATCCCTGGCTCAGGGCTTGGCTGGTGCTTGGTCGTCTTGTCTTTCTGACGAGGGATGATGAGACGAGACGAAGGCAGACTGTCTGTGGGGAGGGACCCCTTGATGCTCAGCGTGTACGAAAGCCCAGGTGAAGTGTCTCGAAATGGCTGGGATAGTGACGGCGGGGTGGCCGGTTGTCAAGGTCACAGGACGTGTTGTATGGACAGCACGCAGTGATGAGAGTATGCGTCGTTAATCAGGACAAAATGGGATGATGGCAGCTGAAAGCGTTGACCTCGGGTCCGGTTATTGATATTATACGGGACTTGTTGTATAGTATGATACGTGATGGAAGAATGTGCGTGTTGGCGATTGTTGGTGCGGTGCGGGCGAGTGAACGAATGTACGGATACGGATAGAGGAAACAGCGATGTAAAGTCCGTGAACGGCGACAATCTAGCGGTAAGAAGAGCGGTAACAGTTACTGGTGCGGTATGTCGAAATCTAAGGTATGGATGCGTTGTTGGCAAGGTGAGGTAGCGAGCGACGGCATGTAATAGTGTATGAAGACCCAGACAATAATGCAGAGGTGTCAATTGATAGGCACGGACGGGATAGGGCTGGAGGGGAGTGAAACGAAAGGGATGCAAAAGAATACTAAGGCAAGGTAAAAGTAGCGAGCGTGGGATGATGGATGGGATGCCAGAGGAGACTCGAGGTAGGTAGATGACGAGCCGAGTCCAAGACTTTCGAAATGGCAAAGGATAGTGAGAGGAAAAAAAAACAGATGACGGGAGATGAGGAGGGGTGAGGACGCAATGGGCAATTGGGTAGAGCCGAAATGACGGCAGATTGGAGAGAGCAAGCAAATGAGCGGCAAATCAACGATGAGTTGAGCTATGCATACAGCAGACAAGAGTGAAGTGAGCAGGGACAGGGAAGACAGCGGACGAGACAGGACGAACAACCTTCCGGCGGTGTTGTCGAAGAAAAAACCAGGGCAAAACGGGGCAAAAGGGGGGGAGGGAAAACAGGATCCGATGCAGATGCCAATGGGGAAGAATCAAGGAGAGAGAGAGAGTGAGGGACGGGATAGGGATCATGGATGGGAGGAGTTTGAAGAGACACGGAGACTCGCGGTTGAGGGAGAGCCTGAGAGGTGGACGTGGAGAAGATTTTCTTCCCCTTTCTGATTGGGGGCGGAGATGTCGGCGGTACCTGGAGGGGACGTACCTTTTCTCCCCCTTCCTTCCTCACTTCCCGTAATGCAAAGGTCTCTCCTTCCAGGTATTGTGTACGGCAGGTACTTACCTTGAGGTACTGTCTGTGAGGTATCTCGACAGGTTCTATTTCCACATCGGGTACGTACTCTGCTAGTGGTCACAACGACTGCAGAGCGCAATGTCCGTGGTGCATGTACACAACACTAACATGTTCTATGAGAGAATACTCCTTCCATGAATCCCAGAAATCCTGACTCCCACCAGCGTGATAAACAAGAGTTGCAATCATGATCTCAGTTTATGCAGGCGGCAGATTGGACGAATGCAGGCTGTGTCAAAGTGGGTGTGCTGGCCCTGGATCATCACTGCAGCCATCCAGCTGGGAAACCGAAGAAAAGAACAGGCTCTCTGGCTGCAGAACCTCGCGCGAAACATGGCACCGCCAGGGGACACACACACACACAGTCACGCACCAGCACTCGACCTCACTGTGAAGTTGCATGGGAGGGTGGGAGGTTAATCCTGGACCTTGAACCACTCAGAGGCCGCCATGGCAACGGGGAGACAATGTCCTTGATCCACCCGGACATTGTCAAATATCAGCATGCAGACGGCAGCCGTGGTCTGGCCCGACGTCCAGGATTACCTTACTCGAGTGAGCTCTGAGAGATCGAGCTTCTGACATTGAGAGAATATGCACTGCCAAAATTGGCCAGCTGTGCGCAGGCCGTCAATCCAACTGTCGGTCTGCACTCTGCAGAGGGCAACAATCAAAAGGAAATGGAAAGGAAATGCTATACTCCGTAGACAGTGGCCAGATGAGTCGAGACCTCCAAATCCGCCCACAGCTGCAGATGTAATTCTCGCTTAGGTACAAGATCGCAAGTACCGCCCACCGGGGACTCCACCCACGTCAATCTGGCTCGGGTCCGCAAGGATACCTCCCCCCGTGTACCTCCACCTCTCGCGACTCAGTCACTCGCCAGAGGCGACAAGACGCACACCATTTGCACCAGTAACAACGCATTTACGGCACCCACAAGTCTCTCGACCGTCAAAAAAGCTGTCGGGTTCCTGCCTGCTCGCCCTGCCCATCGCCGCCTGTCCAGCTGTGATTGTCACCACACTTCAGCTGAGATCAACGGCCCGGCGTCGAACCAGGCCCGGGTTTACTATCGACCGCCCGCTCACTGCCTCACTCGGACCCATCGGAGGTCCGATCCACTCTCCTCCCGTCTCCAGTGTCATTTCCCGTCCCCTCACTCACTCTCACTGCACCTGAGACTCTGAGTGACTGCTTACTCTCACGTCGCAAGTGCCGCTCCCATCCACACTCTCACTCACTGGCCACTGCCACACGCACACTCATGTCACTCACAGTCCACACCTCTGTGACATGACACTGAGTTCATGCACGTCTTCCTCCCTTCTCGGGTGCTTACCTAACAAAACCTCAGACGATGGTCGAGCACCGTCAGACTCACCACGAACTGGAGGGCATGTCAATTGAAACGCCCCGGCCGTTTCTGATTGTTTCTTGCGCTGAGGACTTTGGAGGCCTGCCGTCATTGCACATCATCCAACTAACCTTATCCTGTGATGTGACGGTTCCTCGAACACGCCTCTTTTCTTCTTCCTCTCACAATTGTTCAATGCTGCCGCATTTCATCTCATCCGAACAGTGAGTCCGCAACGCGAGACGTAGGTTGCCCTCACCATCGGTATCGTCCATCTGGATCGACTACTCATTCGCGTCTGATACGACCTTGGGCATAAAGTAACCGCCGCGATGACCTCAGTAAGCGCCTGCACCAAACACGACCAATCGCCATGACGGCATCATTTCCTCGGCTCACTCTCGTTAAGGTAACTTCTCGTCCTCAACCTCTTCCAGTATATCTTTGCAGTGTCAGTGCACTTGGCTCTGGTCATCCGAAGCAATGGCACATGATTATTCTTGCCATCTGTCCCGGGCACAATGACGTCCAGCCAGCCGCAGCACCTTCATCCCATCTTCATGACCCGAGTCATCCTCACCCGCCCTTATCTTTTCTTGGTAACGTAGGGTCAAAACATTATGAAGCACGGCCTAGCACATGCTGAGAAGACCCGCGAACATGGCTGTCGGCGACCTCGGGGTCATCATCAACACCAACGTTTCTGAAGCTCCAGAAGTTCCTGGGTTCTGGCCCCAGCCTCCTCAGAAACAGTTGAATGAAAGCTACCTATGCTGACAGTACCCAAGCTTCTCGGCAAGTGCCTTCAATGGTGTCGATAAGCGCTGCACCAACCCGAGCCAGGCGCAACGCCGTTGAAAGGGTTACTGCAGACCGCCAGCGCTTATCCGTACTTGGTTCTATGGAAATCGCCGCTAGAGCTGCCGGCATCGCGCTTCCCCATCAGGCTTAAAAGAAAATTGTGTTGGTTTCTCAAGTCTCTCGCATTGCGGTGGCTGAAAACCACTACCGACCGAGCTCCCAAGACGCGAATTTCAAGGCGTCTCTAACGACTAGCGGGACACGTTCGCTGCATATGCCAGCTGTCCTCCGTGACGTTGCTGATGCATGCAGGGCAATGGGCTAGACACATCACCACGAGCTGTCAGAGTCGGCCACCGAAACTTGCATTGGCAGGAAGCGGCGCCTTCGTTGAGGAATTCAACCCATCTCTTATGTTTCTGGTGAACAACGAATCAGCCTACATCTTCGCCATATTCCAGAGCAGTTTGAAGTGTTTCAGAGTATCCCGCAGCATCAGCATTGATAACTATTGGCCCTGGTCGATGACCTACTTCATGGCCGTACCCAGTAATGATGTTTAACGTTATCTAGACATCAATCCTAGCTCGCAGTGTTGGTCACATTGTCAGGCTATCAGTCAGCTGTCGCGACATCGTCGCCAGGGCCACAGTGAATGGTACTACCGGCACTGCCAGAACCTCTCAGGTGCGGCTCTCCTCAGGTGATAATGACAATAATGACATCGAATATGAGACATGCCTGGCCAACATTCCATACAAGTCGCGGAAGCAAGTCGAGCAAGATTAGGTTGGCGGATGGCACAACAATCAATTTAGGCGCCTCATTCTCATTCTTCCTTCTTTTTTATACAATGCTATTAATAACCAGATATTGCATTCCCCATGCCCTGAGCTAGCCGGTTCACAAGGCAACTCTCCCAATTGATGCATGTGTCTCACCAGTCAGAGAACGAATTCAGCAGATCTGAATCAAAAGGTCATTTATTTCTACTGAAGAATTCTGTGCGACAAAATACTTTTGAGATCTAGCTTAGTTGGCCGGGACCCTGACCTTGATGACGATCTGCGGGACGAACTGGGCCGAGCGACAGATGTGTGTGGTGTGTGTGCGCTCCTCCACCATATCCGTGGTCGTGATTCAGGTGTGCAGTCTAATGGAAGGGGGTTCCTATATTCAATCCACCCAAATCTCAAAGTCCATGTTCCCGGCGACACCGGAAAATCTATGGTCACTGTCTCGCGGGTGTGTGTATTCAAACACTTCTCTGTGACACAAGAAACTCAGCCACATCCCTTCGCGACAGTCACGAGATCTGGCGTGCGCAGCCTCAATTATCGACATGGGCTACTTGACGACATCTCCAGGGGCATCTAACACCCAGCGCTGGTGAAAGATGAGGGTTTTACAAGGACAAAGATCTCAACACCGTAACCACCGCTGAAACGTGAATGAAGAAAGGGCTGAGACAGACTCACATGAATGGCATTTCTCATAGCTGTGGGAGCACAGCAGTTGGGAACACACGGCGCGTACAACGGACGGAATGATTTCAAGCTTAATCGCAGTTAGGTCTCGCAGCATTCAAGAAGCGCCTTCAGCTTGTCGGAATATTATGTGTGTAACTTCACTCATCATTGGAAGGGTGAGTACCGGCTGAAGAAGTACTTCAGGTTCGTGACGAGCTTTCCGAATTGCAGTGTTTGGTCAATCAATGACACGATGTAAACCCTCATGACACATACACCACTTACATCGGTCGTATGCTCTTGATCTGCCCCCGAGTACTATGGGCCCATCATCATTTCTCAACATCCTTTGCGAGTGCGAATACCATGTGCCTCGTCAATGTTATACGAAACGGCCTCCTCGGCGAGATCCTGGCCATCCTCCTCTTCAGCTGATCCGAACCTCTTCTCTCTAGATGTGACAGAGCATGAATCAATTGGTAGTTGACCAGATAATCGTCACTCCAACTGGATGATGAATGTCCTGGGCACCTGTTTGCTTCCCCATGTCTACTGTGCTCTGCTAATACTACACCCATCGGAAATTGCTCCGTCTCTGAATATACAATGCAGCAAGGAGGGCGGCAGGGCTGTCAGGTCTATTACTGGTAAAGACTGAGACAGCGGGTTTCAGAGACGAGAATGATAGGACAAAGTCCGGGCCTTCAAGGTACGATGAGACTACATCTCATTACGGAAACCCGCCCAGGTGGGCGGGACCGGCAGGAACACCTTACGCTATTGTGGTCCTCAGCTTCTGATCAGGCAAGCATTTCGGCAATCACAGCCAGGACTGCGTGCAGAGACTGAGTAAGATGAGCCCGAAGTCTGCCACTCCGTGCCACACGGTCGAGCCCACGTCGGGTTCGAAGCCTTCCTTCCCGATTCTCTCTTGGAAACCGACAGCGCTGTGATGGTGATGTCCCCCAAGGGATCCATCTGTGCCATGAACATATAGCGTGGCTTCGGGCCCTCCAGCCTTCCAAGGATCCGTCTCTCGCCGGTCGCCGGAAATCCAGCCGGAGACAGCAGTCAGCCTTTCACCCATCAAGTATATATTATTCCTGCGAGACCTCCTCATCGGCCCATCAGCATGAGGCACGGCCGCGATCTTGACTCCATCATGCGGCAGACCTTGAAAGGTTGAGTATATCAGCCACTCAGATATATCTCGTCGTCTGAAGCTGAGAGCCAGCATTCGTAATGTGACGTTGTTACTGTCGTGGCCCAAGCCGAGGAAGCGAAGTGCTGCGCTGCTGTAGCTCTCTTACTACTTCGTCAATGACGGCCAGTGCAGGTCTAAAGAGGGCTCTGGGGGGACCTGTCAACGTCATGATATCGAGAGAAAGACTGGTGATTGATCTTTCTTTGTTGACGGGATTCCCGATGGACAGTCGCAGAGATGCGTCTCAATTGGAAACGGTAGTGCTTGCTAATGCTTTCGAAGGAGCTTCAATAGTTATCGTCGACCGGTAGAACTTTCAACGTTTCGGTTGAATGACTCTTATGGCTCTCGAAGGGTACTACCTCACAGCCGTTCTCACGTTCTGTCTACTTCTTAGCAAGAGAAGAATGAATCAGACGAGACGAGAGGGAGGACGTGGCTCAATGGGGTCTTCATCCTTCTATTTAGATATGGGAAGCAAGCATGACGACAATTACTTGAGAGGTTGCTCTCACCAGGCGCCCTCTGCACATATTTCCACGTAAAGCTGGTCAGCAACAGCGAGTTGTTAACATGAGACCGCGATCAAATGTCGTCAGATAGGATTTCACATATTGTTATTGTTCTTTCAAGTTGAAGGTAAGTGTGGCCTTTTGGTACTTTTTGGGGGACCTGCTCAACAAACTCTCATTTCCATACGGCTAGGCAATGTCATCCGTAAAGTGAAATCGTAGACGATGACCTCATAGTCCTTGACATAAGTTGAGAATAGAGTGTCAGATAGCAGAGGAAGATTCGGAGGAGTGAATGACAGTACTAGAACAATGATCTCTGACTATAGAGTGAAATGCTGTTCAATAAGACGTAACACAAGACTGATTTCCAAGTCAGTGAGAACGGCATGGAGAGGTGAACCACCGGTACAGCTGGTAGAACCCTCATATTGGAAAGAATCATCAATGATCGGAAGATTTTGGCACCAAAGTAAGATGATAGAAGACAACGTGGCGCTAGAATTGATGACATTACCATTCGGCCATAGAATTCAAGTGACTGAAACGAGAGTAGCTGTGAGGCGAGAGAATGAGAAATCATGCTCAACTCGGCACATCTGATATCATATCCCGTCCTGTGTGCTGCTAAGCCAAGCTCGTCTATAATAAGGAACAAAAGGGAGATGTCTCTGATTCTTGACGACGAACGCCAGCGATATTCCGACATTGCGGATCTCCGAGAGCAACCGTACGACGCGCATGCAATGACAGTGGCATCCACACATCTACTGGAGTAAGCGACTGATTCTACTACTTCTTGGCTTGAAGGGGATTGAGCTGCGGGCTGCAGCATGTATATCTGTGTGAAAGGCAGCGGCGAAGACAAACTTGCCATAGCCTCGGCGCGTGAAGAAGAACATCGTGCCAGTCGGTTGGACTGCGTCGAAAATCATCGGGTTGTTTCGGTTTTGACAATCTTGAGTTTTGCCCCCCGTGTCCTCGGTTAAGTTCCTCTGGAACCGGTCTAGTTACCGTACTTGACTTTCCACCCCTTCACCTACTTGTTTGGGTCTGAATACACTCTTATCATCGGTAACCCGAGCCGATCCAAGAGTGGCACAGTATGTCAGGGTCGAGGAAGGCAAGAGACTGCGGGGTTCGGAGGGACGTGGATGTCATGTGCGTCTGTCTCTGCAATGCCACAATGGTACCAACCAGCCGGGTCTACTTTCCTGGATTCACCTTCTTTTGCTGGTGCATTTCCAGAGGAGACAGTGACAGTCTCTTGATAGGCGCTGGCAGAACTCGCCGTGCAGCTCTGATGCCATGGCGCCTGATCAAAGCCAAGCAGCATGTGTCGTTTATCGAGCTCTCGTATACCACAAACTCGTTGCAGTGATACATGAGCAAGGAGCCACACAGCTGGTGGCAACGACTTCGTCTCATCTGTCGTTTCAACCAATGAGGAGTTCATCATCCGTGGAGACTTTGCTGGCTGGTGTAAGCATCAGCTTGGGGGCGCCATTCAAATGGCCGAGTGTTGCAGAGCGTTTCGAGCCGACGGTATCCTGTTATCATCTATACATGTTAGTAGATTTTGACTATGGCACCACCAGACTGCATTGACACCGTACAGCTGTACGATACCGAGGTCCAAAGAGAAGAGCGTTGGTTGAGAAAATTGAACGCAGACCGCTGCACCTGCGGCGCAGCTGAATGTCTGCGTGATGTGGCCTCTGAACTAGAATCCCACGACTGCTAGAACAGGAAGTCTGCCCCGTCTCTCGTGTAGGTAGGTCGTTCGGATTGGCCAGTTCGCAACACGATTTAAAGGTGGAAATCGGCGAGACTACTCAAGCGACGACCTTCTGTGTAGACGCAACTGCAGCCAATACCATCATTGCCGTTTCGTCTCGCGTAACGTTTTGATTGAAGATCGATGTGGCAATATTGAAAAAGGTATCAAGACGCCACCATCCACAGCATGTCGGCTAATACAGCTCTGTCCTTTTGCATCTCGAATGGACTATTCGGATGTTCCTGCCTGCAGAAGAAGAGGTGGTCCACACGAAATTTGTGATGATGGTGGGCAAATGCTAATTCGACAGTCCACATCGTGAGAATTGGCTCCGTCTGGCGTGGGTCAAGAAGTGTCCTTTCGTAATCTACAAGGTATCTGCTTCAGAACCCAAGAGCATTCGTCCTCAACCGGCACGCAAGGACGCGGGATGTGGGGCGACACTCTCGAAGTTGGCGCTCACAGTCTGACAAAGTCGACGCCAGGATTGGACTGCATGGAGCTACCTGAGGTAGGAAGCTCGTGGAACAGCAGGAGGGGGCCACTGAGATCAGCTGCAGCAACCGTACCGCAAATTCGTTGCCATCGGAGGTTGGGTCGTACTATGGCAAATGTGAACCGGGATACGACGACTCCAACAAAGAGAAACCCGCTCAGTCTGGAGCATCAGGGGTCTTGATTGCTTGGCGAGAGATTGCGATAAGCCCGGGGTGATTGACGAATAATACAACAGCCGCGGTCGACGTCAGCTGAACTCGCCTCTCTCCTCGAATTCTTCCAGAAAACCTTCCTTTTTCTGCGAAGAAGCTAAGAAACGCCACTTGCAGCAGGGCAAGACGGGAGACGTCAGCTATCCGAGATGTTGATCGATGTAACTGCGAGGCGCAAGTTGGTGCCTGTTCCCGTTGGTGCTGATGGTGTTTGACTTTGAAGTGGGTGGGAAGAGGGATCGTGTGCACCGCTCGTGAGTCGTGAGGGGTATCGCGCAGAGGAGAGTTTCTGGCGAAGAGGAGAATGATAGCAGAACGTGCCAAGGAGCCAAGGACGAAGAAAATGCTGATAGCGAGAGTGGACGAGGATTAATCGCCGACGGTGGCTTTGTTCCAAGCAAATTCCAAGAGAAACCAAGGAAAGCCAAGAGAGTGGTGGTGCCGTTCTTATATAAAGCGGGTGTTATCCTCCTGCCTGAATGGGACGTTGAAGGTACGGCTGGACAACTTGCGCGCAACGAGATGATTCGACTGGCCCCGAGCGAGATCTGGGCACTGCCGACAAGGAGTCTCGAGGAGTGGGAGAGACAGGGTGTGAAGCAGGGTCCAGCAACGGCCGCTAGAAGAAAAACCACCGAGAACGAGACCCTTTTGCGGCTTGCCTTCCATGAAGACAGCACTGGCCTGTCATACAATGTTCATTCCCCGCTCTTCACAGTCATTGCGATGCGAGGAAGGCCTCCCTAGATAAAGTAAGCTCGTGAGTGACTGGCTAAAGTTCCCGACATGGCGCCTAATTGAGGATTGCGAGGAGGATCGTATCATTAGCGTCGTCGGCGGACAAGTCTCGCATCGAGACGGAATCCCGACAAGTTGGTCGTGTTATCGCAAGCAGTGAATCTGGACGGAGAAGAGCAGTGTGGACATAGGTAGAGATGGATGCAGCTGGGAAAAGGCGACGGCTGTCACCAATCGGTACGTAGACTGCACCAGCCACATATGAACACTACGCCACAGAAAAGAGCCGAATCGGTTCGTAGGTGATCCGTGCTAGCGCCAATTTAACCTTAATTTCCCCCACACAGCCACACGTGACAATGCTCAGTGCCCATCTTGGGGGCTGCTTCTCGTCCCTTTTCCCTCTTCTTTCTCTATTGTGCTGTGAGTGCTCTCTTCCATTTCCTCCCAACCTACGGATATCGTTCCGGCTTATATGATTGTCCAAGAAAGACAAAAGTACCCGTCGGCCTTTTGTAAGGCTGGGCAGAACTGCATTTAGCTTATTTCAAGCATGCACCCTTTCGAGCTAACCACTTCTCTGCGTCTTGTGGCTGAATCCCTGCTCCATTTGAACATTGGGCTCCTTCCCGTCTCTCATATTTCGAACCTTGACACGCTCCTCTGGGAACCATCAGACTTGCAAAGGCCTCCCTATTTACAATGTTCAACGTAAGGGGCAATTGGAGCTCGGCAAGGAAAGATAGCGCGACCGACTGGGCGTCTAAGTCAACCTACTCCTCTGCCTCTGCCAGGCAGACTGGGCCCATTAGAATGGACTCATTCTTTGCTATGATGACGGCATAGCAGGTTCTCACTCAACATCACCGTGACCCGTCGTCAGAGACCCTCGATTTCTGATGTTGATGCCGGAGGTTGACCACGACAAATGCAGTCTTTGGTACTCCTGCTTGCTGCAAGTCTCTGAGAAGAATCTATAATTGAACAACACATTCCGCCCAAGTCACACTAAACACACTTTCACTCTTTGGTTACAAAGTACGAGAGCATGGTTAGACCCGTTACCTTCCCCGTGTGCGCAGAACGTGGCAAGCAACAACCGCGTACCACCAGCCTTGTCGTTAACCTACCAATTTTGACCCTCCCCCACGTATCCGACAGTACTGTGCAAGGATATCGTCCAAGACCCTGCTTCTTCTGCGACCACCCTTCCCTGTCCCTCTGTTCCATCAAAGGAACCAATGGTTGGGCTGTCGTCTGGCAACCCAAATGCTTCCCCTGCCTCCTGGTCTGGTGGCACCGCGCGCCGAGACTTTGTGGTCGCCGTCTTCGCGACTGGAAACCAGTGGTCTGGCGGTACGGACCAATCCTCGTTCTCTTGCATATCTGCTGTCCACCCCATCTCATCGGTTCTCTGCCTGACCGAGAAGGTCGATCCTTTCGACCAGACAGCCAAGATGTTGCCCAGCCGGCCTAGACTGGGACTGCCTCCGAAAATCATCTTGGATACCTTGCCACCTGCCGACCTGTTCGCATCATCCAGATTTGGCAGCCCATCATGTGTGAGGTACCCGGTTGGCATCTGGGCGCCGACCATGTGGTACCGCTGATAAGCGACCTGGCCGTCTTCAGTCTCCTCGAAAATGTTTATTTATCGCTGCGTCCCACGCTGCCGGGTTTGGGTCTTGTGTCGTGGCCTCTTGCTCTACACCCAGGTCCAACTTCACAGCCGCCCAAAGCGTGATGGCGAACGACGAGAAGAACGACTCGTCGGTCTCTCCCATTGACATTGGGAGGGACCAGGGCGTCTTGACTGACGAGAAACTTGCTGCTGTAAGTTCTAATAGCAAGAAACAGTGCGGATTAAGTTAACCAACTTATGAAGGGCGCACATACCGAGGAGCTCCACCGTCTCAATTCCGAGGAAGAAGCCTTTGAATCGTGAGTTTCCCAACAAACGCCTTGATCATCCCCATAACTAGCTAGAGCTGACGAATTCTCAAGGCACCTCAATGTCACAGAAGACGATCTAATTGAGGCCAAGGCCGTTGCTGCCACCCTCTCCTTGGAGGGAGTGCGCAAGGTATGTCTAGATACGACCTAAATAACACCAAGAAGTCGTTGACACAGGACACAGATGATGGAGACTGTCCTGAGAATCCATAACCGAGACCCGAACTTTCCCCACAGTGTTCTCATGAAAATCCACGAGTTCCTTGGTGAGTAAAGCACGCGCAACGATGGCGACATTCGGCGCCAGTGAGACTGACACAGCGGCAGACAACCAGGACGTCTTCGAGAGACCCGAGAAGCACGAGCAATTGATTTGGGAGATGAAGCTCGAGGCTGCTTTGATCACAAATAATAGCCCCTACGCCGAGGTGCGAGCCGTCGTTGACAACAAGGACGACCCTTCCCTTCCGTGTGGAACGATCCGAGCGTGGACCATTGGCGTCTTCTTCTCGGTCTTCCTGGCCTTCATCAACCAGGTAAGTTGCCGCTCCGCCAGTCCGCACCACAGTGCTAACGACAGAAACAGCTATTCAGTATCCGTCAGCCCCTCATCAGCATCGAATCCAACGTTGCCCAACTTCTCGCATTCCCCCTCGGTAAGGCATGGGAGAAGTTCATGCCGAACACTATCTTCAGCGTCTTCGGCTACAAGATCCCCCTCAACCCAGGCCGATTCAATAAGAAGGAGCACATGCTTATTGCCATTATGGCCAACACTGCCAAGAGTCTGCCGTACACCCAGTACATCGTGTGGACTCAAGTTTTGCCCCAGTACTTCAACCAGCCGTACGCCAAGAGCTTTGCCTACCAGATCCTGATTGCGCTCTCTACAAACTTCATTGGCTACGGTCTCGCTGGTGAGTGATGCAACGGCGTACTTTTAAGGGATATTTTATGCTAACAGCAGAGCAGGCCTCACCCGTCGGTTCATCGTGTACCCTTCGTACTGCGTGTGGCCGGCGTCTCTAGTCACCATCGCCCTCAACTCGGCGCTCCACAACGAAAACAATATTGCGGTCCCGGGACCATTCAAGAGACTGTACTCGATGACTCGATACAAGTTCTTCCTGTGGTCCTTTGCCGCAATGTTTGTGTACTTCTGGTTCCCCAATTACATCTTTGAAGTCCTCACCTTCTTCAGCTGGATGACTTGGATCTCGCCCGACAACCACAACTTGGAGATTTTGACAGGTTTCCGCAATGGCTTGGGAATGTTCAACCCCTGGCCTACCTTTGACTGGAACGTCATGTGAGTGGACTCTTCTCGGCTCACCATGCACTACTCTTATCCAAATGAACTTCTCGCTGACTTGATTCCCTCGGCATAGGCTTTTCGATAGTGTCGATCCCTTGGTAAGTGCTATTTTGTACTCTCAAGACGTCTTACTCAGGACTTGGCTGATATTGAATAGATGGTCCCTGCCTTTTCCACTTTCAACCGTACCCTCGGCATGTGGCTGCTTGGATTCGTGATTATGGGTCTCTACTACACGAACGCCTGGAACACCGCGTACCTCCCAATCAACTCGAACCGTGTCTTTGACCATTTCGGAAACCTCTACAACGTCTCGCGCGCTCTCGATGACCGCGGCATGTATGACCACGAGAAGTACATGAACTACTCAGCTGCCTACCTCGCAGCCGCCAACACCTTGGTCTATGGCGCGTTCTTTGCCCTATACGCTGCTGCTGTCACCCACGTTGCGATTTTCCACCGCTACGAGATCGTGATGGGCTTCAAGAACATGTGGGCGAGCATCCGCCGCCAGAAGAAGACCGTTGCCGAGGGCGAGGACTCTGGCGAGTACAAGGATGTCCACAACCGTCTCATGGCTGCATACCCCGAAGGCAAGTGCTTCCCACAGCAACTAAATGCGGCAAACACTGACTATTTCCCTAGTTTCCGAGTGGTGGTACCTTGGCACGCTCATCGTCGCTGCGGGCTTCGGTTTTGCGGGTGTTGCGGCGTGGCCTACCTACACCACGCCAGGCGTTGTTCCCTACGGTATCTTCTTAGCTGTTATCTTCGTCATTCCTATCGGAATCATCAAGGCCATGACAGGTATTGAGGTTACCCTCAATGTTCTGGCTGAGTTCATCGGTGGTATGTGGGTACAGGGCAATGCTCTGGCCATGAACTTCTTCAAGTCTTTCGGGTAAGTCCTAAAAGTCTCTCAATCCTTTTGATTACGCCTGATTCTAATAGCGTTTGATTAGTTACGTGACATGCGCCCATGCCGTCCACTTCGCCAACGACTTAAAGGTGGCTCACTACCTTAAGATTCCTCCCCGTCAAACCTTTGCCTGCCAGATGGTCGCCACTCTCATCTCCACGTTCGTCTGCACCGGTGTGATGAACTTCCAGATCAACATACCCAACGTCTGCACTCCCGATGCGCCCATGCGTTTCTTCTGCCCCGGTCCCAACACCTTCTTCACCGCTGCCGTGCTCTGGGGTACCATTGGGCCCATCAAAGTCTTCGGTCACCAGGGACAGTACAACTACCTTCTGCTCGGATTCCCCTTGGGCATCATTCTGCCGGTCCTGTTCTACTACCTCATCAAGTTCTACCCCAAGAACCGCTACCTCCGCCAGTTCCACCCTGTTGCTCTCTTCTACGGAGGCATCAACTGGGCTCCGTACAGCTTCTCCTACGCCTGGCCCGCCGTCCCCATCGCCTGGCTGTCCTGGATCTACGTCCGAACCCGTTACTTGGCCTTCTGGTCCAAGTATAACTTTGTCCTGTCGGCCTCTTTCTCCGCCGGCATTGCACTTTCGGGCATTCTCATGCTCTTCACTGTGCAGTGGCTCGGCGCGGAAGTCAACTGGTGGGGCACCTCTCAGATCGGCGCCGGCTGCGAGGGTTCCGCATGTACTCTCAAGTCCCTGGCCGAGGGCGAACGCTTCTACCCTTGGTGGAACCCCTCCCAGGTTCCCGCCCCCTGAGCTGCTTCATCGCTGCTTGTCCCACTGGGCGTTTACTGCTTCTGTTGGGCACGCAATGATGTGAACCGCGGCGGGTCTTCCGTCAGATCAATCCTTTGATTCACATACATTCGTTGATTAACGTCTAATCATGACTAAGACAGATATGAGAGAGAAAGAGATGGATGAGGCTGCGGGCTGATATGTAGCGTTGAGCTGGTTTTTCTTGATATCCCCTTATGTTGAGCGCAGAGGATCGTCCCTCCTAGATTAACATAATATTACCAATTATGGTCGCAATACCTAGGCTCGTCTCTCACGCCGGTGCATTGAGCACAACTGACTGAATACTGCAAGTGACTGTGTCGCCGCTGACACTTGCACTCGTGCCGGTGATGGTATAGTTGGTCGCGGAGTTGTAATTCTGCGGCAAGCTGGTGCACCAACTTGAATCTGAACTGCCAGTGGAGGTCTGAAGGTTGTCAATTGGGTTCCCTGATTGACGCTGGGATATAGTTGGACATACAATTACAACGTTGTCGAATGCTAGTGGACCAAAGTCCCATGAGACGTCGTACCTAAAGAACATTAGTCGAAAATCCGTTGTTTGACATCGGGTGAAGCTCACAATTCAATGGCAAAGAGCACTTGATTGAAAGATTTATCGGCTGGAGTAGGCACCTCAAGTCAGTATTACTACACGGCCTCCCCCATCGTCCAATGGTGGCTTACCCAAAGCGAAGTCATTGGTAACAACCTGGCCACCAGTTTGCCTCGTCACAGTGCTGGTCCACGCCGAATTGTCCGATTTCAGGATGTTCTGGAACGAAATCGTCTCCCCGCCGTACGTGTTGAAGCCTCCGCCCCAAGGGAGACTCGGGTTGGAGCAGCACCACCCGGAGCCGAGCCACCATGTTCCGCTACGGCCGTCGAGTACGTTTTGGTATACGCCGCTGTTATCGGTCGGTTGCAAGCCCGGCCAGAGGTAGTAAACGCCGGCGCGAGGTAGTGACGGGATCACCATCTCGCCCGAGAGAGAGGTGAACTTCTGACCTGAAGCGGGGTAGTAACGGAGGAAATACCAGGTCACCGCCGATACTGGATTGGCCAGAAAGAGTAGAGGGAGGACGAAAATTGCGCGATGCATTTTGGCGGTGTATTGATGTTGGAACTAGATCTCTCAAGCCGAGGATGAAAGCCGCAATGTCCGCTACCCACTGAGACGAGACGAAGTGATGTACCCAGATGCTGTACTTACCTAGGCCTTTTATGCCTAAAGATTACGAACTTATCTTGACATCTTCTGCAACCAGTCTCACAGAATATCGGGACGGTGCCATGGGCGGTTGCAACGGTCGTGCCCCATAATCCATTTCAGGAAGTTGAACAAATCTGGACCAGGATCAGCTACTCTTCATCCATCTGAAGTCACCCTACTTTATCAGTGATGTTCGAACGGAATTTGCCCCGCCAGTTCATTGATACCAGGATGCAACGTGTGAATGCATCCTGACCCAAATTCAGAACCTCGTCTGCCTTCTGCCGTGCGGCAGTTGTCAACTACCCTGCATCTCGCGATAAGAAGGCTGCATGGGATAAATCCCCAGGCGGACTTTCATTGGGACGCTTAAGACTTGACGATGACAAGGGTCCATCTTTGGAACGGGATGGAATGAAGCTTAGATTTATTTAGGTAGAAGATAGTGTTTAACGAACCAGTCGTGTCTCATTTACACCGTATGCCCAAACAAAAGGAAAAGTCGTAGCAGGATATGACATAATGGCATCATGGTCCCTGCGTCTGCTTATGATTTCCACTTCACATAAGGTGCGCCTTAGTGCCACCGCCGAATCGCCGAGTCGCTACCTTTCGTCCGCATCGCTGGCAGCTGTGAACGACGTCCTTGAAAGGCCTCATGGCATACGGAGCGAATACGCCAACACCAGTGGTGAAAAACAGCATGACGGCCATCCAGCTACAGAAATAAAAGTATCAGTCAAAAGTTTCGAGTAATTATGAGATACACGGCATGGGGACGACGTACTGCGCTCCTTTGCCAATGGTATGGTCCGTTGTAGTGGGAGTGACGCCCTTGCAAGCAGGGCACTCGATCAAGGCAGGCCATCTCTCAACGAGGGCAACAGGCACGACGTTTGCCCGGGAGCCTTCACCAAGAGATTCGCCATGGTTGCAGTGGACAACGTGACAGTATTTGACATTAGGTCCGGCGATATCATGGCTGCCGATGGCAGTTGACGCGGGAGTATGCATTGCTTGGTATTGAGGAACTGGAGATCGGATACTGAAATCTTCGGGAGCGTTCGACATCGTTTCTCATGATACACATTAGCCACAGTCATGGAAAGCGCTTTGAGGTGACATAACTTACCGGATTCACCTTTGATCATGCCTGGATTATAGCTAAAACGAATGTTGTATTATGTTGAGATCAGATGAGATAGCTGATGAGGAAGTTGTTACTAAGGGCTTGGGAAGACCGCATTCATATAGATATGGGCCAAACACTCGAATAACATGGAACGCAACCAACGGATAGCAACCCCGTTGACCAATAAACACGGCATCTATGTGATAGTTCCTTTGATGAAACACGGAACCTGCCATCTGCAGTCTGCCACACGTCAGTTGCATATCGCCGAATGCATCGCTGTAAGTCGTTGTTAAGGCTCTACCAGCCATGTTGTCCAGCATTGTCACTGAGAACCAATTACATCGTGGAATAGACACTGTTGGCCAGCAAAATAAACCTGTGCCAAGAAGTTGCCTCATTCGTTGCTATGAGCCCGTTCCCCGTTGTGGCAGTCGAATCCTTCGGGGAAATGTAGCGCTCTAAATGCTGCTGCCTGGCCGTCTCAAAATAGCACCCAGAGCTCGTGTTCCCTCCCTGCCGATCGCCGAATCCGTCTTCAGTTCCACAGCCATACAGGAACTATGATTTAGTGGATTGAACCGGCTTGGATATCAATGAGGATTCAGAATTCCTGGGATATGGCTCTCCGCACTTCAAAAACCCTGGTTGGAGATGCTTTTGAGGGTCTGTGGTCCGTGGCCATGAGGCCTCGTGACAATGATTACTAGGCATTGTCTAACAAAGTGGACCCTGACGTACTCAAGGAAGTACAGAGACGTACAAGTAGTGTTTGGGGTAAGAACATTGTTTTTAAATGCTATATGAAAGGGGTTCGACGAGACACAGTTTCTGACAGTGGATGGAGGTAGCCTTGTCAAACTTGAAAGAGGCTAGCCGCTGGTATGAGAATCAAAGTCAGAGTGACAGACCTAGCTCTTTACTTTATCGATCCATTTCTTTGTTGATGGGGAGAGCTGACGCGGCCTCTAACGGTCTGCCATGGCTCGTGGCCTCGGGCCCGAGGATGCAGGCTGTGTTTCGGGTCTAGCCTAAAGCCATACACATGCTGCCAAGACGTATTTCTTCCTCGTATCAATCGTGCATGGGAGTGGAACGCTCCTGATGCCGTGGAGATTGATTTGAAATTACAAACTGGAGCCAATGAAGTAAGTTGAAGACTGTGAAGCAAAGAAAAAAAAAAAAGAAAAACAAAAACGTGATATCATTTTTGTAAGCTGAACCTCTCCCCGAGTCCAGCTCAATTCATATAGAACATGAATCTGTCAGGGCGTCATGTGTATCTCGTTGTCCACAGCTTGTCAGTCAACATGGTATCATCGATCATTGGAGTGAAAGTGTGGCGAAATATCTGTGACGAGATGAAGAGGTAAGAGAATAGCAATCAAGATGATTGAGTATCCCTGCTTGTCCATGTGTCTTCCCCCTCAGATCAATTCATTGCTGAGAACAGCACGAACTCAATTGAATGCTAAAGCAAGGTGTAATGATTCGGAACTATGTACATTCGTTGAAGAAATTGTATCGGAAAATGTAATTGGAATGAAAGTAATGTCGTACAGCACATCGACCCTTTGACCTAGAGAGGTCCGTCACCGTCCTGCAAAACGTCGTTCCACCACTCGTCATGACCCTCAGACTTACACAGACTGTCCCAGTCTGCTTCTGCCAACCCTTGTTCTTTGAGATCCTGTTTCTTGAAGATGCGGGGCTTCCTCTTCTGAGCATCTGATGCCGGTGCTGTGTAAACCAAGTCTTCCACTCCATTACGACCCGGAACTCTGAGCAGCGGCTCCAGGGCCTCTCGTGATTTTGAGTGCAGCTCTAGTAAACTTCGGAGATAAGGAAAGAACCAGTTGTTCTTCCACCAATCGCGCAGTCTCTGGCCTTTTAAGCCATTACGATGGGCATTATGGTGTACCACAACTGGCACTGAAGTACTCCAGAAATCGGTGTAAAGCGGAAGATCTTGCCATCCCATATTCTTGTCAATGGCAGTCTCTTGGATAGGACTGCGTAAACCAAGCATGTCTCCTGGGATGCCAGCTACCCTTGGTGGATCAATGCCTCTATCGGCCGCGGCTTGTCGGAGTCCAGGACCATCTGACGACGCAATGTATAGCCCATCATCTTCTTCGAAAACGGTAGGGGTGAAAAGGTCTTGGATATAGTCTAGACCGACACTGAAGTCATTTTGCTGAAGTTCCTGAGCAGACTTTTCAGGCTGATCAGCTTGGAGTTTCACCCATTCATCGTGGTTTTGTCGCTTAGAAGTCCGCCAAATCTCTTGCTCGCCGAAGATCTCCGCAAAAATACCTTGGTCGCTGAATATACCTTCACCGGCAGACTGTTTTTCATCGACTTTCTCTTGGGCACGACGGAACATACGCTTCATATCTCCGACGGGGCCCATAATACTGCCGCTGTTGACATACCGTGGGCGGAGGTCATGCATTTGCTTGGGATCTTCGTCCGTATGGGTCCCGTACATGTCCTCCCGTGCACTAGACTCGGGAAGATCGTCGCAGTGGGGGTCAGAGCCAAGACTAGCATCGGGCCAGCATTTCTTCTGGGTCGAGATGATGATAGTCTGCCGCGGTATGAGATTGTTTCCTGAGTTTGACGAGAACCAAGAAGGGCTTCCTATCCACTCCTTTCGAATGCGTTCGTCTGCAGCGTAATTCTGCGCCATATATCGTCGAATGAGGACGGATGGCGGCAGCTGAAACCAGACATCGTAGGCGTCGACGAGGAGAACGAGGTCATCTGATCCAAGGCGTTCATCGTCTGGAGCTTCTTCAGAAGTGATTGAATCAAGAAACTCGAGGGTGCCATCGATCTTGCCAAGATGAGAGCCTCCGAACCAGCCAGGAGACTTTCGAAAGTCGCGGCCCCAGTTCACAATGACCGAGCTGGGATAGCCGGATGCAATACCCGACATGAGCATCTTGCATAATCCTGGAGATGGGCCATCGGCCGGCACGATGATTCTGAGACGTCGCTGACCAACTTTCTCCACAGGAGGCAACGATGACAGTGTGTCTCTGGTCGAATCGGGTATGTATTGTGTGATATCTATTATCTGTGTGACTCTGTATGTGTCAGGGCTTGTGCTGTCACCTGGCGAGGCAAAGGGATACTAACAACGGCAAATAGTAGTCCAGAGAAAAGGATGACAGGAACAATAAGCTTTACCAAAGCCTTAGGGGGCGTCCTATGGAGTCTATGTGAGGAGCTTTGCTTATCATATGACCTGGGGGACCGTAATGCTTCAGCATCAATCTCGGCGTTGAGCTTTCTGTAGGTCTGGTTGCGCGGCGTCCTCGTCCACGCCATGATGCCAGATGCTACATCCTTGAGGACCGACATTTCGGGATACTTGCTGAGTAAAGAATGTTAGGAATGATCGAGAGTCCAGGCAAGTGTAAAGAGAGTGTGTAAAGAATCCGAGCCAATTATAACGCAACTGGACTAAACGCTTGATGGGGAGAAATGAAGAAGAGGGGCCTCTTTATCGAACCAGTCAACCTGGGTTGCGATCAGTCTGATATGACATTGACACAGTACGCATGCAAGACATCAGGCAAAGTGAAATTTATCTCATTCACAGATACTCCTTGCTGAATTGCTTGCTCCCTACGAAGCTTAGGTGACGTGGCGTTTGCCCTGCGATTAGGCTTAAAATAAGTCAAGCCGAGGCGGCAAGAAGCCGAAATTGTGTGGCCGATCCGCCTCCTCATAGGAGAAAATCGTGTGCCAAGGGGCTCTGGCTCGCCTTGGACAGACTTTTTGTATGATATTGAAGAAATGATGGGCCGTCGACGATAAGGCACGCCGCACATTGACCGGAAGAGGCCCTTACACCCCGACCTTGGGATGCCGTGGCGGCTGACGACAGCCCGCAACTTGGCAAGACACTTGGCTTTTGGGTTATCTAAGAGATTAAGACGGCTTGGTCAACTTGTTTTTCATGCTATCTTAATGACTGTTGCAAATTATGCAGTAATACATGATCATAAAATGCATTGTCTAATAGAAAGCTACTGAGAGCTTTACGTCGCAAGTTTCGCAAGAAGCGCAACTCGAGGGCAAAATGCGAATATGTACTGATTAGAAGTCAACTGAGGATCAAGATTAGGCTCGTACCCGGGCACACACTTAAGCAAGTCTGCGGCGCGGGACGTATATAAAATAACAGCCACATCTTGGCTTCAATTCCCATCCCAGATTCCGGACCCTTACCTGATGGAACGCCGGTAGACTAGCTCAGCTCAAATCCTGATGGTTGTGCGACAGTGTCTCGGCATCTCTCAGGCACCTTTCATTTTCCGAAGCGAGCACGTATAGCTCCGGATAATTCCCATTGTTCAATGTGGTAAACTCGTGCAGCATGGGTCTGCTTCAGTCTGCTGGGCGAAATCTACCAATCTCAAGACCAGTTGGCCGTCGGGTCATTACCAGCCTGGCCTTGACCGAACCCAAAACCGTACGTTTCCGGTTGTAAAGGTTGAGATCCGAGTGGACTACCAGGCTTGCCACTCTCAAAGGGAGTACCAAGAAGTTGCGCAAGCCTCATTGTGAGATTCTGGTCTCGGTTGGGCAAATTCCCCATCAGTCCTTGGACGAGATACATCGGATGTGTTGCCGTGCCGAGCAAAGATTGCAAAACCTGAGTATCAAAAGAAAAGAAACGTTAGTCTGTGGTCGTGGCTTCAAAGCTCGCACTTCAGATCATGTCTCACCTGTGCATCTTCACCGAGACTAAAACCCGGGATGAGTGGCACACCACCGCCGTTGTTGCCGACCAAATTCTGGGCGCGCATTATATTCTGGGCATCATCGACGGCATATTGCGCTGTCCGTTGCATCATGGCGCACGCCGTCAAGACACGCTTCAAGTCGCAACCTTCAGATTTTTCAAACTTTTGAAGGAAATGGGCGAAATTCCTTGTTGCTGCTAAGTCCCCTCGAGCACGAGCAGAGCCTGGAGTCTCGAGCACATCCGTCAAAAGAGTAATGCTTGCGCAAAGGGGGTAACACAAGATTCGCCTGCAAATGTGAGTCGAGTGTCTCAGACCAAGGGTGACAGCTTCATGCGCGGAGACTTACCATAGGTCTGCATATTGGGGCGTTGAAATGGTCCTAAATAATCCCAAGGTCGCGTGCGCCGCCATGCGGCATCGCTTCTGCGAAAAGGACAGCTGAATGTAGGGCATTTCGAAACCAGCGGGCGTTCCCATGAGGACAGCTACAGTCGAGTATTGGTCATGCCGTCTAGCCGCCCAGTGGACCATCATTGTGCACCTATAGAATGCCAACTGCAGGTTGAGGATATCTGGTGCAATGTCTGACCCCAATGCAGGGGCTTCATATGATGGCTGGAGGTTTGCGGGCATACTTGATCTCCACTCTTCAAGGAGAGCATCTAAATCAATGATGGCCTTAACCAGATCGGCGTCGGTAAGGCGGAGTCCTTTCGCCGTGTACAATCGTCTTCGGATTGAAGACTCTACCATCGCAAGCTTCGCTCTGAGGTTCAATATGTCAACACCTTCTCCCCAACCGCTGGGCAGTTCAGTCTCAATGTCGTCATCGTCTTGTATCGAATCCAGGCCATGGTTGAGACCCGTTTCTTTATCCAGTATGTAGGCCGCCCAGAACACCCGACTCCGTGCTTCAACATCCTGAGCACACATGGACATCATTGTACAAGGCTGCCGATGTAGTCCGATGTTTTGAGACAGTCTCACTGCCGCAGAAGATAGCAGAGTCGCAGTTCTGGTACATGTAGTTCCTTGCATGAAAACCGCCATGGCGACAATGGCCTGTACAGAGAGCAAGTCGCCACCCTTCACCATCAGCTCTGTCAGGACAGAAAATGCATTTTTGAAGAAAGGCCAGGCAAGTTGACAAACTTCTTGGAACGCGCTGTTGATGGTTTTCCACCGCGTCCCTACAGAGATGACGGCGTTCATGTATGCCCATCCCGACGTACTATTGAAAGTGTCATCCGCTTCCGGTAATGTTTCGAAATGACGCACGAAGTAATGAAAGTTCAAAAGCGGGTAATTGCTGATGACGTCGTCGTAGAGAGGCATCAAAATAGTGATGGCTTCCTCCCTTTCGAGTCGAGGAGTGAAGACTTGTCTGTTGAATGTAGAGCAGTAAGAGGCGGAATTGACCTCTCTCATACGGCTTGCAATTACGGCAAAAACTGGCATCTTCCCCGAAAGTTGTGTCGGCGGTTCGGGGATCTCTCGAGGCTGAGGGACGGGTGTCTGACTGCTTCTTGAATTAGGCGCCGACAATACCGCTTCATCACCCATGGGGTGATCTGACGGAACATGACTGGCTGCAGCTTGCGGCGCATCAAGTCGGTGGTTCGTTATCGGGACTGTGCTGTTTGGTATGGCCGGGCCTGCAAACACGGAGACGGAGGCGGCATCAGTTTCTGACGGCGATATTCTTGTCGGCGGTGCTCCTGGTCTTGGAAGCCCAGCTTGATTGAGCACGGCTTCCATTTTGGATAGTCGTTCCTCTAAAGCTTGGATGTACATTTTGCTTTAATATTCAAGTCAATTTCAATATTCAATTGAGAAAGGCAAGAGTCATGTAAGTGTGCAGGCTACGAGATGATCGTACCTTCGACCAGGTCCACGGCGCCTCTGTACTTGCTGGTACACGCACTCCTGACTGCGATTGACGCAAGGTGTACATGATGGCGTCTTTCCATCGCATTTGATCTTCTTCGATTGGCATCGGAGACAGGCCTTTGTTTCCACGTGTAAGTGTCTGTCGTTGAACGTCCTTACTTCTCAGGGTCTCACAAACCTTCGCAATGCGAGAAGCTTTGTCTTGGGTCCGTCCGCTCTGGACGGACTCAGTATCCATAGCGTCCATGGCAAAGCATGTATGTTGGTGTGCCACGCCGGTGCGCGGGGGTGTGGGGATACCGGACCGCCAACACCCCGGACGGTTCAGTTGAGAATCGGACGGCTGTTTCGGGAATGAGTCCGGACTGAGCGACCCACTCGGCCAGGCGGCGCGTTACGATATGCTAACGACACCTCGGCTCCGAATAGCAGCCGGCAGTCCGCAAAAGAGAAGTAGATTGAGAATCCGACTAAGGCTCCAGGATCGAATCGGACAAAATGCAGGAAAACTTTCACAGTAGATGAGAGAGGAAGAGGAAGTAGTTTCATGATTGGCCCGGTCACGTAATTTCCGGAAGTAAAATGCATCCGTGCTAAAGGGTTAGGTAAGGAGGCTGCTCAGGTCCGACTCAGTTGAACCGCCGCAAAGGGAACTTTCCGCAAGTAATCTATGCCGTATGGGGACACAACCGCTTTGGGCACTCTGGAGTCTGCACACTAGACTTATGGATCCTTCAATGGCTCCACGGAAGCAAATTGTTACCGGGATATCTGGATGGGATTCAGTACGGGGTACGAAGTACGAATATTTAATTCCACCACGTCCACGATAAGTTAACAACTGTGTCGATTGAATCCGCCTTTACGAATGCAAAGTCCGAAAACCTTGTTTGCTTCCGCCGCCAGGATAATGAGGGGATATGGATAGGGGTACACCTCTACAAACTCCGCTAACTACTAGCGGGGTATTGATGGGACTGCAATTGTGTGCTCGTAGAATACATGATGGACCTCTATAAGAGCCAGTGCCACCACGGCCATGGTTATTATCGTAGAGCTATTAATTAGACAGCAACTCTACCTTTACTCACTCGCATGATTATTGTGAAAACTTGCATCTAGTCTTGTGTTCCGAAAGCACCACACGCAAAATGGCAGTCATTGCAGTTGCCGGAGGCACCGGAAACGTGGGCCGAACTTTGGTCGAGGCAATCGTGGCCACTGGCAAGCATGAGGTCAAAATTCTCGCAAGAAAGGTAGACCACAGTGCTAAGGGATAGTCGTTCTACTAGAATTGGTACTAATTTATTTCATTAGGCAAACCCCGAGTTGGAAAAGAAACTCGGAGCTTCGATCGTCGTAGTTGACTACGCCGATGTAGGAGCTACTACCAAGATTTTGGAGGAGCACAATGTCCATACGGTCATTTCAGCTATCAACATGATGCCGCCACCAGGAGAGACTCCCCTTGAGTTTGAGCTAATTCGCGCCGCCGACGCATCAGCGTCGACCAAGAGAATGATTTCTAGCGGATGGGGCGTCCCTCACAACGAGAGGTTAGTTTAGATCGAACGCGGATGATATCCAGAGTTCCAGAATTGCACACTGATACTAACTGTCAATGAAGTCAAGGCAGCCAACTGGGTTCTGTGCCCAACAAACTTCGCGCCGCCGCTCTCTTGAAAGAGACCAAGGATCTCGAGTACACCGTCGTCCACAACGGCTTCTTCCTTGACTACTGGGCGACACCTATTGTCCCCTCGTATATGAGCCCTTTTACACTCTTTATCGATATTCCAGGCAATGCCGCAGCTATCCCGGGCTCGGGAAACACGCCTTCAGCCTTCACTCACACCAAAGATGTGGGGAAGTTTGTAGCGGCTGCACTGGACTTGGACAAGTGGGAGCCTGACACTTTCATCGTTGGCGACAAGGTTACTTTCAACCAGTTTGTTCAGCTTGCGGAAGCTGCCAAAGGTACTTTCATATTGGATGCACAACTCAAGGAGGCACGGTCCCAGGCTAACTGACGATACAAAAAGGCACCAAATTCAACGTTGCGTATGACAGCGTTGAGAAACTCAAGACTGGCCAGACGACAGAACTTCCCAGCCAAGTGCCTGCATATCAATTCTTTCCCAAAGAAGCATACCAGGGCATGGCCTCGGTATTTGGTCTCTGGTTTGAAAATGGAAGCTTCAATATCCCCCCGGCTGGAAAGAGAACACTTAACCAGATCTTCCCTGACATTAAGGCTTGGACTGTGAAGGAAATCCTGGAAACTGCTTGGAAGGCTTGAACTTGCAAAGAGTCGCGGTGCGATGTCAGGGAACGGGGATCTGCAAGTTCGAAACTCAAATGAATTTGTGCATAAGTCAACATACCCACTTCCTGGCACCCCCCTGTTTCTGGCACCCACAAAAACGCGAAAATCCACCACAACCCAATGCCCACCCCCAACCTCCTTTTATCACAACATTTTCAATTCGCGTCCAAATGGGCTCATCTTTTGCACATGTCTTCTTCTATATATAATGCCTCAATATACCGAAGATCAGCTTCGTCAGGCTCTCGAGGA
>NW_026849476.1:0-136596 GCF_030869305.1 Colletotrichum tamarilloi | reverse complement strand
CGATCCCAATACGAAGTTCGCGAACATCAGGGATATCCATCGGGCTCAAATCGAAGCGGGTGAAAAGGAGGTTATCACGGCTGAATCCAGCGACTCTGAATGCCCTAGTGAGGCTGGCAGCTGTATTGTAGTGGGTGTGGTTGAGGATCAATAGTTAATAGTAATGAGGAGGTTGGGTTGTGATCCCATCGTTTTTGTGGTGCCAGAAACAGGGGGGTGCCAGGAAGTGGGTATGTTGACTTAACTTGTGAGTGACGAAGTGATTCCCCGGTCTCTGTGCTCTCCATGTAATATAAGAATGATTGCACCTTCAACCCCACCTTCTCTACCGCTTCAGAAATGCGAAAATCCCCAAATTCAGACGGGTCCGTGGCGATAATTAGGAATTGCGCCTTTTCTTCCTCCTTCGCCAATTCCGTTTGTTCTTTGTATAGAGCCACCAGCTTTCCTAGAATGAAAGAGTCGAAGATTTCGGCTGGTAGTTCGGCGGGGTTGTCGATATAACAGATGACGGTCATCTGTCTTGGTAATTGTCGTACCAGGCGCTTGAAAACGTCCCAATAATGGTCAAGCCAGGACTCATCCGAGAATTTGAAAGTGCACTGCGCGTCATTGTCAAAAAAGTCGAACCCACATAGCCTCAAGATCTGGCCAACGAGGGATTGAACCATCGTCAACTCGATCTCTGCGTCATTTGGGAACTCGTGGCCACAGAAGATGACAAGACTAAGGAACTGGTCTCTTGGTTGTCCGCGAATAATACCCTCGTTCTTTAGCTGCGTTCGACTGTCTTCGACATATATCTTGCAGACCATTGATAATGCGGTTTCCGTCCATGCAGTCTCGGGATCGGGACAGGAATGTTTCCTGATGATCAACACTGGGTTTGAAGTTTCGGATGTCGTACTGGAGCCGGTGTAGGTGAACACGATCCTCTTATCTGCAGAGATCGTTCTAGCTTGATCCTCCGCGGAACCAATTACGTGGCGTCCCACATCCTCCAAACAACGCGTATCGAAGCGCCTAGCCCAAAAGTTAAGCGACATCCCCTCCCATTGTTTGCGTCTTCGTTCCGCATCTGGGTCTACATAATCAGGAAGGTCAAACACTCGGAGCATTCTGTTGTGTTTGATCCTCAGTAAGGTAGTTAGTACAGAGGGTAGAGTGATATAGATGGCAAGAATTTCATACTTCGTGACCTTAAATGAATAGTAGGTGTACGTCTTGATCAAAGGTCTAGTCGACTGGCAAAATATCAGGTAGATTCAAAGTGAGCTGCTGAGGATGGAAGCTGCCGGAAGCTAAAAAGCTCTCCGGTGACCAATATATATATCTACTAGGTGATCTCTAGTACAGCGCCAAGACAAGTTGATTGACTTCCTTGTAAGTAGGAATGAAATAAATGACATCCGTAGCCAGGCTTCGATGAATGCACCATGATTTCCGGGGCGGTGATCTATTCGCTCCAAACATCTTCTTTGTATGTGTGCTGTTTCGTTAGCCGGGGCTGTCCTATTGTACCTAGAATATGGGAGAGTGCCCTCATTTCTGAATTCTCCTGAACAGCTGATCCGTATCATTCTGTCTAACCGGAACGCGGTGAAGACTTTTCTTTGTGCCGCAGGTGGACACCATACTGAACCGCACAGACGTCCATTGACCTTGAAGTTTGAACAGCCGAAGGTAAATGCGGCAAAAGACATTCAAGCATGGCAGCTGTTTCTTATCCAACAAAGATTCAAATGACATTTGGTCTATCCTCGGCTGATATTACCAACTGGAGTTTCACCAGAAAAGCAAGGTACCTACTGGAGTAGTTCCTCAGCTTCACATGAATGCAAAGCGCCACTCTAGGTTACGGAGTTGGCTAGCTGGATGCAAGCTGAAATCCAATGTAGCCACATCGCAAATGTCAAAACACAACGTCTAGGCTAATTCCGGATACGATACAGTGATTCATGAAACTACTATACAGACCAGATCCGCGGGCAAGTGATTCAGAGAAAGGGAAATTGATAAGTTGGGAGCTCAGACATCCGTGATGATTGATGCAACCTACCTCACTTGTAATTACACTTGCGCGTTGATATTGACAAGTACCAAACGAAAAGAACGAAATTGAGCTTTAGCTGGGGATCGGGGGTGGAGGTATTGCATACAGGCAATGTCCCAGCTCAAGGTTGTTGCTCATCAAGGCAAGAGCGCAGGGTGGCCATCAGTATTTCTAAGTATATTGAATGACCGATTTGATATTTAAGACGCTTAATGCTATTTATCGGCTTGAGTACTATTTTTGTAAAGTGGAGATTCCACTCTCTAGAGGTCAGATCCGTAAGAAGGTGCCTTTATCATGTCATCGAGAAGCTCCGATCCTTATCCGCTCCAAGCCTCAAGTAATGGGATGCAGCAATGTGCCGCTTTGTGTAGAGGAGATCATGAATCTTCAGCCTAGGCCCGCCCCTGGGCCCTGGGCCTGTGAATACCAATTTGAATGCCTTACGTTGTGGATTTTGTGTTTCGATCTCTGCTTGGTCTTCGACCAAACCGATCAAGTTGTTTATCACAATGTCCATCCCCCGTTCTGCATCATGTCGACCAATAAAGTCGATAAAACAGGTAAGCTCGACTTTCCAGGACACTTTACGAACCAATTCCCTGAAAAAGCCGCATAAATATTCGATGTCGTCTCTCCTGACGCTTTCGAAGGCCAGAACATTGCCAGCTTCATCTGGGCAGCACTTTCTGGCGTACCTTTCAACGACCTGATAGATTAGGGATGTCATCATAGTCAGAGCAACGATCCCCGACTCGCTGCGTTTGGTGTCCCCCGTGCCCCCCATGAAGAAGACCAGAGATCCGAAGGGCTTGCCTTCAAGAAAGTCCAACCGCTTGTGTTGGGCCATTCTACGACACAATACCGATAGTTGACTCAAACGAAAGTTTTCCCAGAGATATTTGGAGTCCATATCGCAATCAATGAGTACTATGCATGACTTTCTGACTTGATCCCACGCTGCTACCTCGCGTGAGGCTAGGATCTGAGGCCAAAGTGGTCCATGAACCTCGTGCGATGCATGGTACAAGTCGACCTCTTTGTCTCCCACCCATTGAAGATCCTGATCGTCGCGGCCGTGAAGCCACCGGATGTCGGCACGATGATTGTCGAGAGGAATTAGTTCCTGCATAGTATCCCATACTCCTTTCTCAGAGGCGGATTCCGGAGACGACATTATGGGCAGTCTAAAATGTCCTGGTCTTATATGTCAGTTTGCCATGACGGCAAGAGACATTGTAAGGAAAGCTCCTGTGGCTCACCACTATTTAACCAGCGGCAGTGCACCTTCAGGTAAACTTGAGTTTGAAATAAACTTGCAGCTGGGTCGCGTGGCTTCGGCTTTCTGACATTTCTTGTATGAGAAGATGGTTGTCGGGCCTTCTACCACCGGCGAAAAGACTGGTAAGCTGCGAAGATATGGATCTGAGACCCTGAGAATGTTTTCAGTGGTGGTGAGGAGATTCGTTGGTTGAGGCTTGATCAGGAAGAAAAGTCGATAGATCGGCTGCTGAAACTCATAGTAATCTCTCCTCGACATCGGCTACCCCCCATCCTATAAATACCAACTCCCAAGATAGACTGACCTTTTGATGTTGAGCTACCTTTCCAGCAGTGACTAGGCTTACAAGTGCACACTGTCTTTACTCAACTGGAATCTTGTGAACATCTGCTTTGAACATGAGCATCTATGGCGGTGATGGCTTGATGCAGTACGGTGAGTGATCTACGCGTGTTCCAATATCGTTTTTCCCAGCATGAGCTTGGGGCGGATACCATTCTTCTGGGCTTTGTGAAACATCACCACCCACTGGATTCGCCAAGGTAGCGGAGATCATTCTCGGAGCCTTGCAAAGGCTACAAAGAAATGTTTGGTGTTGTGACACCCTCCTTTCCTACTTTGTAGTGTTTACCAACGTTCAATTGCCAAGAAATCGTCAATATCAACGGGCGGTAAACTAGATGTTGCGTGTCGCTTCCCTGAATGCGGAATACTTTCTAGTATATCGCAATTGATGTGCAATACGCCTGGCCATTGTCTCTCCTTCCATGCTTTAATATCTTGCTTCCTAAAATCTCAGATACAGTGGCTCATGGGTATCTCAAGGTTTCGTATGGTAATCTTCTACCCAATTCAAATCTTCCTTGTCGCGATTTATTATGTTCTTGATATCTCCATCATCGTCAACCATCGTCAGCATTGTACTCCATATTCCTTTCAGACCAGTAGGTTCAGGTGCAGTAATGGTAGGCGATGAAGTATACCCTCGTCCTAGAACAGTCATCAAAAGTCAGGATCCACGAGGCTATCAACAATTGCCATACAGAACTTGGTGCTTGTGACTTACGGCGCTATGTATCGACACTTGATGCTGTGGGTAGGCTGTAGGTAGTGAAGACTTTTGCTTCTGGAGCTTCCTGGTAGCTCTGATGAGACGAGATTGTCGACCGAATTTCTTCTCACCGGCAGTAAGACAATCAAGCTATAGCTACTCATGTTCAAACGCCCTTAAGAGTACACGAATCGGATTGCGAAGAGTCATGGTGGACTGCCCTTTGAATATGATTCATGTTTGGTGAAAAGAACACGCTTCTTTATGAGATCTATCCATGAAGAAACCATGTGATCTCTGCCTCCGGGCAGGTGATCACCGCTCGTGAGTCTTGAAATTTTGCAATCTACTCTAAACCCCTATCTTTTTCACTCTTGACCACCAGGCCCAGCTTTGATAGATACAAAGGAGCTTACCGCTAGCACGTTTCTAGAACCGAGGCTATCAAGATTGCGAAGTCCGAAAGGCCGATATCAAGGAATCTGCATTTCATGAGATGATGTCAATGTTGCCTCGTGGATTTGTCGTTTGTGCACGCAAGTAAAAAGAAGAGTGCATATGCGCGGCTGTTCACTAGGCCCAAACAAAGACAGGAACAGTGAAAAACATGGCAGTTATTCGCACCCCTGATAGACGGTTTGCGGGCTACCGGCGGTAGAGATTAAAGTGTAACAAAAGCTGACATGAAAGGTTTGGTAGACTGCAGAAGTCACATCAAAGTCCCAATTACCTTTGACTCAAAGGACCTGTCATACGGGCTGAATTGAAGCACGCATCCGATCTGATACAAACCTTCATCTTCAAACGTCTTTATCGGGACGACAGTTCAGCCAGAGAAAAAAAGTCAATGTGGATAATGCATGTCGTTGGCAAACCTCTCTGGAGTGGAAGCAATTCGCAAAGAGGCCCCTGCCCAAATGTCTGAAAAATCTTAACCCACACTCAACTGCCCTCATCGCATCATGTTTAACATAGTGCCAAAATAAATACTTATAGTTTAAATAGAAATGATTAAAAAATAGGGTGGCGCCGTCGTCGCCGCATGACGTCAAGACCATCGTGATCGGATGAGAGCTATTGTAGTATGGCAGCGCCTACAAAGTCACGATGTGTGTGACCTGTTGGCTGTTCAGCATATTGCAGCAGTTGAAATGCAGCAATTGCGGTATGCACGGGCGCTGCAAGGAGAGTCCATCAGTTCGCTGCTGAAGGTACGTCCCTCTGTTCAAGGGCTTTCCATTTTATGTTGTATGGCATATGTCCCATCCCCAGCTACGACCTATTCTATGTATTTTCCTGGACTTTGGCCAGCTTCCCCTGAGGGAAAGCCGAAAAAGGTATTTTTGGTGAAATCATCAAACATCTTCATCGCAGCACCGAAGTAGTGATTAGACTGTCGAATGGACATGCCTTTGTGCCAAAGATACTCATTTCGTGCTGGGGTCAAGAAACAGCGCACTTCTTTGTTGCCCCTAGCTTCGTTCTTGAATCTTAACCGCTCAGACCCTTGCCGACTCCCATGCCCATTCTTCCTACTTAGGATACTGCTAATTCAAATACATCAGACATCCAAGGTCTCAAAGCCCACACTGAGGCATGACTGTGAGCTGGCGGTAGAGGAAGCATGCTCAACCTCGCATTGTCTTGATCACATGCCGGCTACAACAAAGACAAGAACAGTCGATGTTCGAGTGTCCACTCCTGTGCGTACTTGTCGATATTTCATTGGGTTGTCTGTAGGCGGGAGAGGTCGGAATTGCGCAAACATCTGGGTGAGTATGTTCTGGCCAAAGAAATGGACAACGCCTTGGTGTTTTGCCTGCAATGTAATAGGCGGATTGGCGGGTGTCACATCCCTATCCAATTTGAATCCAGCAGAGTACAGGTACCTTACCTATGCAGAAAACTTTCCAGGGCATGCCTACCCGCTGAAAGATCTGGTGAAACAAGGATGCTACCGCCCCTCATGGGCCACAGTCCCCCCCAAGCCTCAACTGCCATCCACCCGTCCGTGCATCAACTGCAGCCATAGCAGCCGGGACACCCAGGCGATGAATCCGTTGACCAATCCAGCCAAAAGAAACACACGACGAAGTACGACGTGTTTTACGGAAGACTCCTTATGCTTATCGAAGTATCCCAAGCACAAGGGCGGCGCGCAGCTCGAGAAGAACAAGTACCGATCACTATAATAAGAAAGACATATTTTTTTCGTTTTTTTAAGCGCAATAATCAAAAATCACGCGGTATAGTACACTCGTTAAGTAAGGTACATATCACGCGCAATATGCTTAGACACTCAATCCATTTAAATTCTAAATACAGTGGGGTATTAAAAGTTCGTATATAGCGCACAGTATCCCGTAAAAGGACTACTTTTTAATAGCGGATAAAAAGTTAAATATAATAAAAAAAAGAAATCAAAATTACTATATAACTAATTAGTTATTATATTAATATATATCTAAGTTATACTATAGTTTTTTTAATTATAAAAGCGTTAAATAAATTTTTTATAATATAGGTTATAAGAGATTTTTATTATAGTAAATTATAAGGCCTTTTAAATATAAATAGTACTATATTTCTTAATAAAAAACCTTTTATTTTATACTTTATTTTTATATTATATTATAAAGTATTAATATAATATATTTTAAAATATATAAAAAATAGTTTTATATACTTTATATATTTAAATATTTTATTAAAATTTTAAATTATATTATTTATACCTAAGTTAGAAAAATATTTATAGTAATAAAGAGATGTAGTTAGTAGGCTATAGGTGACACACTGGGAGGGTGTACACGAACTTTTGACACCCTACTGTAAGTAACATTCAAAGCACCTTGTCTTACCGTGGCTCTCATTGTCCTAGGGCCAGACCTAAGTAACATCTTACTAAACCTGCGGTTAATGTACAATTAAATGACTTTCCTACAAAGTTTCAAAGCCTTAACACTCTTTGTTGCCTTGATGTCACTATTAGCACATAGGTATTCATCTTATTAAAAGCGAACCCACATCATTTTCAATTAAAGTCAGAAGAGCGCCAAACATCCCAGTCCTTCGCTCTACGTTGAAAATATAAAGCAGCTACTGCTCCGTTTGAAAACTTTCTAGTATATAGTAAGGTATATTAACTGAAGATCTATCTAGTCATGTAAACCACACAAGATCTTATCTCTAGACTTAATTTCTTTTCGCCACTAATAATTATATGCCGAATGATATCGTCTATGTAAAGCAGGACCCTTAATAAAGATTATTTCAAAGGGAAATCGTACCATAAAAAAAGCCCGTCAAAAGGTTGAGAGGAAGATGTTTCAGTGAAAACTTTCGGTACGGCAGGACCTGTACAAATCAATTTAAAGAAGGGCGCGATTTTGTTGATGTTAGCCAAGGCCAGCACAACCCCCATCACATCTTCAGAGTACGTATGGCTGTTGCGGGTACCGAGACCGTCGATGATGCAGATCATCTTTTTGTCGCGCTCGTTGAGCCGAGGTTCTGCTAGTCGGACTACACTCAAAAACATCTCACATAATGCGAGGGATCCAACTTCCGGTGATTCCAGCATTGCCTTAAAGTCGGTATACATGTACTTGACATCGTTCGCGGTGAAGTAGTTCAAGTTTTTCTGGAATATCTGGTGCAGGAGGGCCCGAATTATAGTGCTTCCCCTAAGGGGCCCGTCTTTTTCCACATGTAGGCCACAGAAGAAGATAAGGCCGATATTATGCTTGCTTCGAACGTCGCCGACCAACTCAGCGCAGAGTATCGAAAAGGGGGTGACAACATAGTCGTCCATCGAGACGTTCAGCTCGAGGTCGTACACATGGACACCATATAAGGAGTTCAAAGTGTAGCCAGAGAGATGGGTTCGGGGACCGTTCATAAATTTAAGCGACTTATCATAGAGAAAACGATTGGCCCCCGAACCCCCAACAAGCCAGTTTTCATATTGACATTGGTTGAAGATACTGTCGACTAGCCTTCGACCTGCTTTGTAGCCTTTGTCATCCTCGTGACCGCCCAAACCAAGCTCAACGAATACACGTTCTTGGTTGTATCGTTCCTTCAAGGCAATGTAGCATGTCTCTGTGTAACCAAGATCAGGGGCGAGCAAGATTTGCAATGATCTGAAGTATTCCGACTCGGTGGACATGATGAGCAACCTCAAGATACTTTCTCCTATAGATTGGGTTAGGTTAACAGTATGACACAAGGTATAGGGGCCATCACACACCTTGTTGAGAAAGTTGAGATTACCAATAAATCCAATATTGCTACTTGAAATCGTGGCACGCTAGTTGCCGTTTTGTAGAAGGGTTTTTAGGAAAGAGCGTTTGTGTGATTGATACAACGGTGAATAGTAGAAAAGTTGAATCTAGGCTGAGGGCTAAAGTCTCCGCAAGGAACAACTTTCACAAATTCAAGCGTGATGAGGCAGACTTATTTTTCAAAGTGCTTCAGACTTGCTATAGATGATGACAGGTATAGAGTCTGAATGTCTTCTTTGTATTAAAGCCAAGGTATGTGTACTTTGAATGTCATGGGTTTAAATCTGATCTAGTACTGCGTTCATTCACACCATTCAAAGCATTTTGTGATACATGGCGGCGATATCGATCTTGGCTAGAAGGAACTATTCCCTGTATGACACTCTTTACCAAAGTCCTACCATGAGACGGAGGCAAAGTCTCCACACTTCAAGACATAGAACGAACAAAGTCGTGGGTACGCCTTTCAATGTCATACTCAGGCCTTTTTTTCTTTTTGCTTTTTTTTCTGAATGTAATTTTGGCCTTGTGAAGTAGAATCCTGGGCAAAAGTTTGCCATGGGCTTGAAGCCTGGCGGTTAGAAGGGAATAATCACGCTTGCTGTGCTGCAGCCCAAATGGAGCCTTGTAAACAGAGATCGGGTATGAGATTATTCAAGCTGCAATACCACCTTTGTCATTAGCGCCTCTTAGCATGGTGTGTTTGGAGGTGGTAAGGAAAAGATAAGGCCTCATGGTTTTTGTTCTGTTTGTCTATAATGTTTGGAGGCGGTGAGTTGGAGACAAACCGTCATGAAACTTTTGCCTGTGCTCTTGAAAAGGTGGATCGGCAGATGTTTATTTCAGTACGTCCACGATACACGTACAGTGGGGTGTCGAAAGTTCGTGTGCAGCGCATAGTATCCCGCAAAAGTACTACTTTTTAATAGTAAATAAAAACTTAAATATAATAAGAAAAAGAAATTAGAAATTATTTTATAACTAATTAGCTATTATATTAATATATATATAAATTATATTATATTTTACTTAATTATAAAGGTATTTAATAAATCTTTTAGAAAATAAGTTCTATAAGATTTTTATTATAATAAATTATAGGGCCTTTAAAATACGAATAGTACTATACTTCTTAATAAATTCTTTTTTATTTTATATTCTATTTTTATATTTTATTATAAAATACTAATATAATATATTTTAAAATATATAAAAAATAGTTTTATATAGTTTATATACTTAAGTATTTTATAAAACTTTAAATTATATTATTTATATTTAATTTAAGAAGATATTTATAATAATAAAGAGACGTAGTTAGTGGGCTATAGGTGACACACTGGGAGGGTGTACACGAACTTTTGGCACCCTACTGTAGTTGGGTCGACAGAACTGGAGAGATTGTATCTAGCTCCCCTGACGATCAACCACCAAACACCAAGATCACGTTTCTCTTTGTAGTTTGAACAGCCCAGACCGCACCGTATGTTTGAGTGCTCAACTTAAAGATTACGGAAATTGTGGGGGAGGGGAAGGTTCAAGTCTGCGTTGCCGGAATAGTTCATCCGCAACTTTCTTGTTCAGAGGGGTTAATGACCAAATCACCATGCCAGTACCAATGAGTGGCTGAGCTTTGGATGTGTAACCGTGGGTCAGTGACTGTGATGAACAGTCTGGAGCTTGTGATACCATCCCACCCCTCTCTGTCTAGTAATTATTCAATTACTGCATCGACTACCTGCCTTGCAACCCGCCTGTAGGCGAACGGGCTAGTGCTGCCATCTCCCACTTCTCACCACTATTCGTAGTAACGCTAGAGGTTGCAATCAACTAATCGAACTATTGGCAGCATGGAAGGTGCAGCGCCTCAGCAACAGAGACATTGGCTTGAGATGGATGCACTTCACCTGACTGCACATTGGTGTAGCTACCTGAATGATGCTCACGTAGCAAGAATTGCCTCAGCAAAGGCCTCTTATTTGTTTCGCTTTCAAATACTAACGTATTCTCTTATAAATTAGAGATCAGTTTGGATTGAATTATGAAAGTACCCTTAATCAATTCTTTTGGCAGAAGTTGAAGAACAGCACACGGATGGAGAGTCTTGATGCACATTCGATGTAAAGCGGGCAACGAATTCATGGGGCTGTCGATGGTGAAGTGTCAGCAGAGAGAGGTACTCGAATGTTTAGGCTGGATTGGGAACAGTTCTCAAAACTCGCTTTTCCGTCATTACTTTTTTTTCTTGGGAAAGAACCAAGAGATAGTATGAGAAACATGAAGCACCTTTCTTCTTAAATATCTAGCTCATCTTGGAAAGAAATTGTAGCAAATCAAGAATCTTCTAATTGATGCGATTTCGTGGTCGATGAAATATGATGATCTATTCGCATCTTGAAATTTAGGATATAAAGATAGTAACTCTATAGACGAAACCCGTCATGCTTGCCAAATTCGACTTTGAAGCACAGATTCTGGTGCCCATCAGGACTTTTGAAACCCTCCCCTGGTTGACGGTCCAGGCGGCAACAGTGGTAGTGCTAAATCAACAAGATGGCAAGTGTCCTCACTTGGGAAGAGTGCATCATCCCAGTCGGTTAGATGAGGACTCGTACAGATCAGTTGGAAAGTCGGTACGTAGTCATCGCCAGTGTCACTCAGACGGACCATCTTCATTAAGGTCTGTATGACCTTAATTACTCCGGAAGAATCCTCCACGTCCCTGCGAGAACCCACACCATCAATGAAACAGACAATCCTTCGCTCTGGCTGCTGATGATCCTTCACTGGAGGGAGCGTTCGGATCACTATGTCGAGCATTCCACATAGTTGATCGAGATCATCTGTCTCAACTTCCTCGCGGAATTCGTGTCCAACCGATATGACATCTTTGTATTCAATTATAAACGCGCGGATGTAGTCGAAGATCTGGGCCAAGAGAGAGCGTATCATGAGCAGTCCTGTACTCACGCCGCGTTGGTGTGGTTCTCGACCGCAATAGAAGACAAGGCTGATGATGTTCCGATGCTCATTATGTTGCCTGACTTGAACGCATCGCAAGTCTTCTACCAGAGTGCTGCAGGCCAGTGACAATGGAGTCACTCTGAGGCCCCTGCACAAGGTCCAGGTGAGATGGGTGTCATCGGAGTTTTGCGACTCTCTGGGAGCTCGTAGACTGAGAGAACTATCGTAAATGAACAAGCTGCCCGGCTGCTTCTTGTTGATGAAATCGTTACAACAGACCATGGCTTTCGTGACAGATTCTCCCTTCTGGAATTGGACAGGGATATGGATCGCAGTTCCGTTGATGTGCCCAGTATCAACCGTTTCGTCAACGCTAACTTTTGGATTACGGAGAAGTCTTATCAAGTCGTCTAAGTATTCTTGACCTTCTTCGATGGTCCATATTTGTGAACTTTCATCATGATCAGCCATGATGTGTGATTGAAGATACTCTCTTTTCTAGAACGGAGGTCATGAGCTGGACTTCTTGACGATAGATATGAGCCAAGTGTCGTCAGGAGTGAGGCTTACCAACAGAGTTAACACGAATCAAGAGATGGACCTCGACTTGATATCTCAACCCGAAGCAAATAAACCAGAAAATCTCCGCGAATACGAGAGGTAATCGCAGTCAGGAATGAGAAGTGAGAGTACGATGATCTACCCAGCAGATCAGGTTCTGTGTCGAATAATCTATGTAAATGAGTGAGGAGATGACATCAAATCATAAAGCAATCCCATACGGGCATTATAGTTTTATATCAACTTTTCCTGAGCTTGCATTGGGACTTCTGTGTGTCAGGATCCCAAGTCTGAAGCTCCGAACATATTCTTTGCACCAGACAGTAAACGACCCGTAAACCCCCCACCCCCCTTGCTCTCGCATGAATCCGAAAGCCGAATAACTTCCTGGGCGCTTTCAAGCTTCCCGCGAAAGCGAGAATGAAGGAAAATTGGTGCTGGTGATGCCCACTTAACGTTGCATCACCATGGACGACCTGGTTCTGCGTGCAACGTGTAGCTTTCATCAACGCTCTACTGGATAGCGACCGCATCTTTGGTATTAATCCAGACCTTTGGTGACCATCACTGAACAAGGTCCTTGATGTAGCCACCTCAGCACCCATACCTAGCCGTTGACTTTGGCTATGCGCAGTGAAGACAGAGACCGGGTAATAGCCAGCCATGAGCAATGAGGGAGGTAGGGACTGAAGTGGCTTGTGACTTTCGTTGGCCTCTCAAGCAAGCTGATAGGTATTCGCATCCGAGAAATCGTGTCAAAGACTAGCAGGGGATCCGCATGCATCCAGATCTTACTTCCCTGGGATTGGGTGCCTTTCATCGAGTGTCTATGAGATGTGAGCCGGATGACAAGTTCATCGCGACTTTTTTTGGTAGAAAGGCTCAACCAAAAACTGTTCGGATTACATGCATAAGGCACATGAACTTGATGGAAATGACTGCATGTAACCTTCCCAATCATCGGGTATAAGATTTGCCTTATCTTTTGAACAGCCGTTCACCAATAGACTCCACTTCGGCATCAGGACATCACATTCATCATCACAACACAAAGAAAGTGGATGTATACAAGTCTGCCCTACCGTGGTAGTTGAGCATCAGCAGGATTTTGTTAAGTAAGGTTGATTACTCAACCACTTTGTTGGTACACACACTGCAGGTACCCGAGAGCGGTTGAGCTTTGACCCTCGGTAGCAAAGTGGCCGTGTTGGAACAGCTCGAAACTTATCGTTTGTCGCGCTCCGCTTCCCATGATGCCATCCCCTCTTTCTTTACACGTCTGCAGACCCGGCAGCGGCTCCCACTGATCCACGTAGCACCGAATTTATCGCCCACAAAGGTGTCTCGTTACGATGGCTTGGTGGCATGATCTACCTAATGAGCTTAAGAACCAAATTTGGGGCCATCTCCTCAAATGCGGCCGGGAAGAGAACCATCGATTAGCCCCGTACGCTTCCATCTCTTCCGAATGGCAGAAAATCATTGAACCCTTCGTCTTTGGAGAGATATACATCTCACTTCATTCCCAAAAGTCCACCGCTAGCCGACGGACAGTTCTCCAGGCCCGCGATATCCTAACCAAGACCCGCCAGAAAGTCCTCAAACGACTCCGTGTTCGTATCGACTATGATGCCACCAACACGTCCAAAAGCTACAGGAGGGCGTTTGCGGAGGTTGTAGTCTCCTTGTTCGACTTGTTGCAGACCTGGAGGACGGAAGATGCCAAGATCGGCCTGGAAATCATCGAAGTCCGGCCCTGCGGTCCCCCACTGCTCACGTACGGAGGAGAGCTTTTGCGGCAGCGAAAGTGGTCAATCGGTTGCGTGCGGTCGCTCCGCATCGTGAAACCACAATCTTACATTTCCCGCAGTACTGGGCCCGAGCTTGCCGACCTTATTTTGACTGGACTTGCGCCTGGTCTGGACACATTGGACTACAACTACGAAATCGGTTGCCGACCTGGATATAAGCACAAGCTTTGCCTAGTCACGGACTGGCAGATTGCGCCGGTCGAACTGAAGTCGCTCACTATCCGAGAATCCTGCGACCAGAGCAACTTGAACACGCAACATGATTGGATCGAATACATTCGCACGCATCAGGGCATCCCCGAGCAACTGTATCGTCAGAGCCGCGGGCTGGAGAACCTATGTGTCTCGTTTGCCATCGACGCTACTGACTTCTTTTCGCACATGATGGACCAGCCCAAGAACGAAGTCCCATCCCTTCAGGACAGCGTCGCTGGCCCTGATTGGCCTGAACTACAGGTCATCAGTCTGACGTCTCATTCTATTTGGGACAAGGCACCCGAAATGACAAACAAGCTCCTGTTGTCAGCCGCGAGAGCTGCCCGACGGATGCCAAAGTTGAGAGTGATGGAGCTCTGGAACGCGCGGGAGCAATATATTATTTCGGCAGGCTGTTTCCGTTACTCCATTGAGAAAGGTGATACCCCAACTTTCACATGGGAGAGTACATGGGACTTCGAGATCGAAGAAGCAACAAAAGCGGCGTGGATAGATGCCGCCAAGTCACATTCTCCTGTTGGTCTGATTTTCGAAGTCCGAAAGGTTGCTGCTAAGCTACCGTGGCCCTTCTCACCTGCCCGGGCTCATGCGGATGCGTTTTCCTACCGCAATGCCTCTCAGTCTCTGGCTGGGTCAAGCACAGAAAACAGCTTGGGTCTGCACGTGGCTGATCTAGGGTTAAATTGAGAATTACTCCAATATGGAACTTCTTACGTTGATTGATCCTTAGTCTCGAGTGAGTACTTAGTTTGAGATTGTAGATGAAATCAGAATTTCATCCTTTGCCTGTTTGAAAACCACCCATGACCAAGTTAATCCTACCCTCTTCATATTGATTACAAGAAACAAAGGGCACTCGTCCAAAAGTGCCGGTTTCGCTGCAGACCACAATCCTACATAGTCACTCAGCATTACGATAGATTTCGGTTGCCAAGACGATTCTGATCTTTCCCACAAAGCAGAAGTTTGCATCAATGCCATCGTTCCCGGCCGCGACGCAAGAGCTTCTAACCGACACTGAACGAGCGCGCCGCCGCATGGCACACGGAACTCTCAACTTCACTACTTTGCTTCCAAATGCCAAGGAAAATCTTCGTGATTAACCTTTCAAGGTACTAGTTAACGACACTAAGGGCAGCCACAACGGCTCATGGTCACCGTCTCTCGCCATGTCGGTAGGCTTCGCTCAGATTTAGATCAGCCACTGTCGCGCTAAGCGGGAGATGTTGGGGGCCTCCAGCTGGCATTGTCCTGGTTGTTCTGGACCGTGCTGTCCCGTTGCCGCAGTCGCGCTCGATACGAACGTCTGTTCCCGCGTCATGAGCGGCCTTTTCCGTGTTTGTCTGGTTTGTGATGTTATATTGAAGGGTTGCATATCGGTCGGGGTTTCGCTGGTTGATGCTGGTCGTCAATTAAGGTAAGCAGGGGTTTCTTGCCGATCATATCGGTACTTGCGTATTGGCCACGTCCCAGCAGGGGTACATTAGTGCTTGGGTGCTCTTGAGATCCGCGAGCTTAATGGTTCCTAGAATAACCGTAATACCGGGGTAGACAAAGTGCCAAGTCACCGAGTCGCAGGTAGGCCCGCGATGCGAAGTAGTGCCGACAGAGAAGCTAAGGGAGTTCGATCAAAGTCAGAAACAATGTTTCTGTCTGTCATGGAACATTGGGTTCTTGGGAGTGACGTCAATCTACTGATCTAGAGATACTAGGGAGAAGGGGCACAAGTCAAATGCAAACCGACAGACTATACTCAAAGTTGCATAACCCAGAACTGGAGGCTCCGGTAGCTTAATCCTAGACAGCGGTGTGAGTTCTCGTCCATGGTTGCGCGGGAACATGATTGAGGTGAGCTTATCGCCCACGGACGATTTTGGTGATTCCGTCCTCTTCAACATAAAACGCACGGCCAAGTGTACCTGAAAGCCGCGGGCTATGAAAAATGCCCAAAATGGGCGTTAGCGGGAGGCTTCGGTGGGCTTTCGACGGCGCCGTCGACATCGATGCGCCGCGCTACTGCAGGTCCTTGGCAAACATGAGCCTCTAAACATTCAACTTAACAGCACTACTTCGGGAATGAGCCAGGCAAGCCAGGGGTGACCGCGGAAGAGCTCAGGACCTCAGCGGTGAGGCTCTCATGTAAGTTACCTAGCTGCACGTTTCCACGCCCTCGGACCATTCACTACAGCAAACATAACGCCCGGCGCCCATTCCGGCTCGGAGTCGAATTCTTCCCCGTCAGTTATGCAGCGTGCCGTCCTAAGCTCCGGAGGAGGGACAAGACGTATTCCCACTTTTTCTTATCCCACTAATGAAAGGGGGCACTCAGATGCTTCTTTCAATGTCTCGTTTGCTGCTAAACTATCTAAGCTTGTTTGGACACGGGATTAATGACGGCGACACGCATGTTATCAACCCTAAGACGTCGAGGTTTGAGAGCCGTTTGCTTTTCTCGATGGTTGCCGAGGCGCTACTAGACCCGTCTTCCCCTTGCATAGTGTGTCCTATCTTCCCTAAGGTTGGCATACCACGCGGTGAGGGAGCTTGAGCCAGGAACGATTGGAGAAATATAAGATAGATGTGTTGGTCTCCATTTTTTGAAAAGATGAAGAGATAACAAGGCACACAGAGTAACATCTTCATTCTTCATTCATTCACTTGCTCACAGGTCTCTTGTCGTTTTCGACCACGAGTTTCACAGTCACTACAACACTACACTCACCCACTCTTTCCAAGATGAAGTGCTACATTGTTGCTGCTTTCGCCGCCGCGGCTGCGGCCCTGCCCGAGGTTGCCAACCTTGCCGGCCGTCAGAATGGCTGCAACGCCGATAACTGCCTCCGCGCCGTGCGGGCAACTCGCTTCGGAACGGCCACCATGGAGCTTCGCATGGCAGAATGCAGCTCGTTCCTTGCCGTGACCCAGATTCCGGCCACGTCGTAAGCTTCATCAAGTAGTATTACTCCAATCAGAAAAGCTGACCAATTTGCCACAGCACCGTCTACATCACTGAGAGCAGCATTCAGACCATCACAGCCAACTCTACCAAGACCATCTACCAGCGTCAGGCTGCCGAGACTCCCATCTCCGCCACCAAGGCCATCCCGGCCTACGCCTCCGCCTGCGTCGATGAGAGGCGCTACAGCTCCGCTTGCTCCTGCTTCGGCGCCACCGCGGCCACCACCACCGCTCCGACCCCCATCGTCACCTCGACCGTCACCTTCGTCTCCACCACCACCCTCGCCCCCTTTGTCAACGTCACCCGTCCGGCTCTCGAGTGCAGCAACACCTGGAACTGCGGCGACCGCGTCATCCCCGTGTGCTCCAGCGAGACCGGCTGTGTCTGCTTCCAGACCGTCGAGGGCCGCAAGGTCTGCGCCCAGCCTAACGACTGCAGCCCCTCGTGCGACACCACCAACGACTGCAGCAACGGCGAGGTCTGCATCAAGCAGAGCTGCTGCTCCGGCGGCACCTGCATGAAGGTCGACGTCTGCCTCAACCAGGCCTTGCCCAAGATGATGTTCAAGAGACGCAATGCCGCGTGGGTCAAGAAGGAGGCTCGCGGTGACCTTCAGCACCTCAGCTTGGTACCCCACGATGCTGAGATCGAGAAGCTTGCCTAAGTTCTGTTTGCCATGCGCAACAAATTGGGGAGATTGATTGGGTGATTCAGGAGATGTTTGGCACACCCTTGTACATACACGAGAAAACGAAATACCCTTCATAGACTTGCAGTTACCGAAAAACTCTGTTTTCGCCCGCACTGGCGGCCTTGGAGTTGCTTATTCCTCGTAAATGATCAAGAGACATTTTGACTCAACAGTTTCCGCCGCCACTCGAGCTTTCAACCATAAATTTGTGACATGCAGCTAGGGTATCGTAAAGATAAGCTCGGATTAGATCCGGCTTGTAGGGCTTGGGAGATCCATCCCCTTCATTTCCTTTGAGAAAAGAAACGTTTGCCTTGGCTCGGTTGCTTAAGATTTCACACTTGGCTTTCTTATTCGCAAATGTGCTGGGAGAGGAAGTGATCGTCCGCGGCGACATCCGTGGGCAGGGGAGTTTCCTTCAATGTTTGTTCTTCATCTCAATCTGCCTGATGTGCATAGGAGGCTGCATTAATTAGATTTGAAGTATGCATACCTAGTATTAGTATGTTCCAACATAAAGTATCGTTCAATCAACCTCGATGTTGCCATCTTTTGCCTGGATGTTGCAATCGCTACAGGCACTGCATTGTTTGTGTTCGAGCTGCATAATCACGAATTGTAGCGTGTCTGTATAATTGTTGTTTCTCGACAAACTGCCCTTCAAGCAATGCTTAGGTGGCCTTCTACTTTGGGAGAAGTTCTGCTTTCCAGCTCCCTTGCATTGTCGAAATCATGGAAGCCTGCAGATGCCACTCTATCTTCAGGGTGACACCACACAGCCAAGAACCAATAGTTGTAATCCGATTAATCTGCCAAGTTAAGCGTTATTGAAATTGCCTCACAGGATGCTGCCTGATATGTCTTGGGCATAGTCACATCTTTCAGAAGTAAACCGTCGAGTCAATCCTTTCGTGCGTAAGACTAGAATGCCGCGAGCTTGGAGAGACGGTACAAGGGGGGAAATGGGTCGATTGAGTTTCAATCCACCTTTTCCGCATAGCTCTCTGGCTCGAGTCTTTCAAATGCATCTTGACGTATTGAGTGCGTTATTGGCACCCGAGCCTCAAACGGCCGAATCATCCTGTCGTCCTCGACTACTAAACACAATACTTAGATTAGCTAATCCAAGCGTCGAGCTTTCCCCAATATCCCGCTTCATAATTGCTCGAGGTTTCTAGGTGTTGCAATACCAGCTGGTCAGTGACTAGTTTCTCTTGGAGTCGATGAATGGAGGAGCACCGCCCATTTGCTACATGTGACAACTTTAAAAAAAAAACTAGGTGATTATCGTGTTCCCAGACCTAAGGATCATACATCATGTCATTTGCACTAAGGCATTTTATGAGATGCTGAGAGTATGATGAAAGTCAACACCCGTCGAACGTATCAAGGTCTTGCCCAGAAACTCAAGCATATGTATCCCCACTTTGTCCGTCAAGAAGTTGAACTGTTCACCTCGTAGACTTACGTGGACTTATTTAGTATGCTTTCAACCCTTTTTCACGTCACGCAGTGCACAACAACCCTCGTAGCCTATGCCTTGATATACTATCTCCTCTTCATTCCGCTCATGATAACCCCACAAGAGCCAATGAAGACCCTATGAAGCACTGACATTCTCGTTGCCCAAGTTTGCTCCGTTCTTTAATACTGCCAAATGAGTAAGGCTTGATTTTCTCTGGATTGCCTAAAAGCATTCTCAGGCTCTAAGACTTATTCCTACATGTATGTATTAGTCTCACATGTGCCTCTCTCATGGCGGGACGTGATCCTGCAAAAGGTCTGCGCCCGGCGCTAGACATGGGGGGGATGCAAATATCAGATGTCCAACACCAACACGATGTCGAAGTGACGCAAGAGGCCCTTTATTCTCCATCTTTTTATGCAATGGTGACCACTTTCTTCTGAAATTGCATCGATCAAGATGTGACCCCGATTCATCAGTAAAACCCCGCACTGATGCGGAAGAATGGCCTACTGGATTCGCCATCCTTCTCGATGGATTTGAGAAACTACACCCTTTACGTCAACGGTTTTTGATTGCAACTCCAGCTCACCATACCTATATCAACATTAGAACTTCTTTAATCAAAAAACATTTGTCGTGGAAATGCTTGTTCTTGTGGCTGGCGCAACTGGCAATATCGGCCAAAGACTGGTCGACGCCCTACACGCTCGAGGGCATCAAGTTCGTGGTTTAGGTCGTAACCCCGCGAAACTCACAGATGCCCGACGAGCCAAGTTGGAGGGTTTCGTCGTTACCAAGACTCACTATGACATTGAGGCCCTCGATCACGGCTGCAAAGGAGCCGACGTAGTCATCTGTGCCTATGGAGTGTTCCCGACTGAGCTACAATTCGATGGGCAGCTTCTCTTGCTCCGGGCCGCTGAGCGCGCCAACATTCGCCGATTTGTCCTCTCTACGTGGAACAATGATTGGAGTCGCGATCCACTAGGCATGCATGAGAGCTACGATCCTTTCATCGCATTCCGTCGGATTGCCGAGATCAGCTCGCCCATCAGGCCGATATACATCTTCACAGGCGTCTTGGCTGAGGTGTTTTGGGTGTTTCCTAATCACCCCTATGGAGCTGTCGAGCTGAACGGCTACTGGGACGGTAGAGACAAGTCCATGAGTTTCTGGGGTGATGGAAATAAGCCATTTCCATGGACCACGGAGCGGGACGCGGCGGAGTTCACTGCTGCGATTGTTTCTAGAGACGATGCTGAGGAGGGCGGATGCTGGGATACAGTTTCCGGTATCCATTCAGTCAGGGAGCTTGCTGCTGCTTACGAAAGGGTGAAGGGAAAACAGGTCAGCTTTAAAATCAGGGGGACTGATGAAGACCTTAAAACTCTTGCATTTGAGGCTCGAAAGGCAGCTACACCGAGACAATTCTTCCAGTACATGTCGTACTTTTACCAACTCTATACAAACAACGGCACATGGGATATGGCAAAAGTCGACAACGATAAGCTGGATGTTCGAGCCACGTCTCTCGAGGACTTTTTGCGAGACAACGAAATATAATCATGCCAGCCGCATCGGCTTTGCACTTTGAAGACTTGCAGATACAAATCATCAAAGTTCCATGCTGTGATTCTCGCGTCGCGTTGTATTTGGCTTTAGCATCAACCATCTCTACCAATTGAGATGTGGAAATTACAAGTCATGACAGTGTACACGTGCAACAGTCATCTTTATCCCAAGCACTGATCTTGTCTAATCCCTCTCGTCTAATTCTGACTTGTTCGACCTTCCATATTTAAGGTAGGACCAGAAACATTTCAAAGCTTCCACGCAAGCAATCCGCCTACGCAACTGTTGATAGCAGACACGTTTGAGTAGGAAAACTTTTGGTTCATGTCACCAAATGGGTCATATGCGATTTGAATAAAGTTTAGCCTCGCAGTCCGATTTTCAGACCAATCTCATGATATCGCACTTAGAAACCTGAGTTACGGATGACGTGATTTTGGCCGAAGTGTTCGCTATCGTTCCAACGGCATTCGTCGAATGGGCGGTTTGTGGTGCATCCGAGTTGAGCTTACACTGTAAGGACGAACTCAGTCTTGCGCGAAATGAGAGCCCAAAGCTGTCACTCAATGCGGGGTCTATGCGCGCGCCAACAGGCACTCAATGATGTGTGACAAACACGAAATGTTACTGCAGCACGTAATCCATCTCTTCATTGTGCATATAAGTTGGTAAGTAGGTAGGCGGCATCTAAATCTACACTCGGTATTTGTTTCCGCTTTGGTGACACCGAAAGGCTACGCCACCTCCGGGTGTCCCGGTGGTGGGGATTTACCCTTTCAAGCTTAGCAATCAAGATTCATCGTGAAGAATGTCGCAGATGGCGCCTTCAATTGCGTTCGACTGCCGTGTGCGCTTAGCAATCGCTCGGAAGAATAGCGTTTAGGTGCACGATCAATCTCCCCGATAGTCTAAATCCGAGTCGAAGCAGAGATACTTAAGGCCATCTGACATCTCGTCAAGTAAGAGCAAAGCAGTCTCATTAACATATCAGATCTTACTATCGGTATTCACAAACTACCGTACCAAATCAACAAGCTCCTACAACTCACAGCACTGCTATTGGCCATACTTCCAACATCACGAGCATCCACAATCGTCCGATTTCCACGATGTCACACCCCGCCGCGGTCCAACTCGAACCCAAAGCCCCGCTCACTGTGCAAGATGTGACCACTGAGCAGCCTGGGCCCCACGAAATCCTCATTAAGAACGAGCTAGTCGCCCTCAACCCCATTGACGCCAAAATCGCAAAACTCGCAATCTTTCCCATCCCATACCCGGCCATCCACGGCTCATCTTATGGAGGTACCGTGGCCGCCGTCGGCTCCGAAGTCACCGGCTTCAAGGTCGGCGACAAAATAGCTGCCGTCAAGACGGGTGGTGCAAACGGTAACAAGTACAGCGCCTTCCAAAAGCAAGTAGTGTCGCGAGATGTCACTGCGATCAAGGTTCCAAGCAGCGTCAACCTACACACCCCCGTCGGTCTGCTAGGCAACTTCAGTACCATCGTTGGCTTATTCAACGAGCACTTAGACCTAGACAGGCCCGATCCGGCTAAGAAGCTGCCCTCCAAGGGCAAGAAGATTTTGGTTTACGGCGGCACATCTAGCTTCGGCAGCTTTGCGACACAATATGTGTCTCAGTCTGGATACGATGCTGTCACCACCACATCCCCACAGCACAAGGACTTTGTAGCCAAGTTGGGTGCCGTTCACGTCGTCGACCACACTCAATCACAAGACGCTGTTATCAAAGAACTCGTTGCTCAAGGGCCTTACGAATATGTCGTGGACTCCATCTCACTGAAACCGACATTTGCTATCACCACCGCAGTCCTGGCTGCTCAGGGCGGAGGAAAGGTGTATGCGTTGTTACCTCCCACTGATCCGGAGAGTGTTCCCAAGGAAGTCACCGTTAGTTTCGGGTCTTGGTCGGCACCACTTGCAGAAGAGAAAAACGCCGGTCTGTTACAGTGGTCCTTTGAGACATACTTTGCTCAGGCCATCGCTGCAAACAAGATTGTCGGCTTGCCATCTCAGAAGATTGATGGCGGATTAGATGGCTTGAACAAGGCTGTGGATGTGCTGTTCAAGGGGGTCAGTGGATTAAAGGTTGTCGTGGAGCCATGAATACAAATTGGAAGGCCGATTGTGGGATAAGGTTCTGGCGATGGACTGTTTGGTTGGATACTTGGCTAGGAAGGAAAACGGGGCATAATGAATGCCATGGTAATCAAATAGTTAACCTTGAAGCAACATTCAAAATAAGTGAAATCCTCAAGCGTCTAGCTTCGTTCATTCGTGTATGGTATTTGGTTTCCTCCTCGGCCCCAGAACACAACGCCCATCCTGAGATTGTCGTGGTACGTTCGTGAACCAACAACGATCAACGTCAAAACCCCCGCCGCGGGCGGCAATAGCATGTACAAGACTGATATTACATACACATGGATTACTCCTCCCTCCATTGACAAAATGCGACTTCTGCACACCCGCACTAGTTCTTCCGAGCGCGCAGCTCAAAGTTGTCTACGCTTGCTCAACCAGGTGAAGATTGCTTATCGCGGGGCCCAAACTTCCTGAGTTTGGTCGCAAATCACACACTATTCAAGCCGGGGGAGCTGCTGGAGCTTCGGCCGGAGGAGCAGCGGGCGCTTCGGCTGGAGGTGCTGCCGCAGGATCCTGAGCCGGGTTTGCCGGTGTCGCGGGTGTCGCTGCCGGTGCAGCCGGTGCAGCTGGAGCCGCCGGGGCTGCAGCGGGAGCACCGCCAGCGCCGCCTCCCGGAGGACCGCCACCGCCAGCTCCCTGGGCCGGCGCTGGGACAAAGGCGGCATTTGCGAGGGGAATCTGTCCAACGGCCCCGCCACTCACTGTGGTTCCGTCGACGTTTGCTTTCGCGGCAGCAGCTAACTTCGAGTATTGGACGACTTGGTTCGCATTGGTGCTGTTCACTGATGTTAGCAGAAACTCACATATCCAATCTGTCTCTGCAACGTACGGGTTGATGACCAGGACCTGTCCCTCTTGACAATGAGGTCCGGTGGCGCAGTATAGGAACATTGGATCAGCACTCGTAATCGGCATGTTGAACGTTCCAACCATAGCCTGTCCGTCCTTGAAGGGCACATGACCGCTGTGGATAGCCGTCGGAACCTGAGCTTGAAGAGGTTGGCATGCGGCGCCTTCGGCACTTTGCGTCACAGTGTGGTTGCCATTGCTGAACTGGAACTGAACGACGTCGCCGACCTGAGCCATGATCAAGTTCGGGACGAATGTATCCTGCGCTCCCCCAACCACCACCGGGATTAGTTGATTGCCTTGAGGGGTCGCTGGTGCGGCGGCTTGTCTTCGGACTGTGGTTCCGTCATTAGAATGCGAAAAACAAATTTTGAAAGGCGTAGAAGACTCACTCCTGAATGGGCGATGGGGAACACCTCCCACAACAGTACCGTCAGCCGGGAAAGGGTCTCTCTTGGAGACTGGTTGAGGCATGGCAGTGACCGTGGCGGCTGCCACAAGGGCCCAAGCCGAAGAGACTCTCATACTGGGCGGTGAAAGAGAAGTATTGAAAGTAAAATTCTTAAAATGAATGAAGCGAACACTGCTCAGCAGTGACTTTCCCCTATTGATTAAAATGCGTAAATGACTGGAAATGCCGGTGTCGATAGATATCACGGCCAGACCTCACTAGGAGGAATTTTGACTAAAGGGAACCTGAAGGAAAGAGAAAGGAATGGGAATGGAGACAGAACTTAGAGTTCGAGTAAGTCTAAATTTTGAATTAGATTAGCACCGGCTGTAGTACATATTTGCCATCGGAATACCCGCGAAGCCAAGACACGAGAAGCTCTTGTCCGGGGCTTTAGGGGGCTTTACTAATGATGATGAAGTGCCGAGAGATAGTGGAGGTGGGGGGCAGAATGCGAAGGTTCAAGACACTCCAAGACGTTGACCTGCGCAACCAGACTTTTTTTTTTCCAACCGGCGATGCTGGGCATCGTTGAGGCTCGTGCTGCCAAGCTGTCTGATGATGTTCCGTGATGGTTTGAGGCTCTTTAAGACGATACCTCTTTGGGAAGTCAGAGCCTCACAGGGAGGGTGACGATCTAGCGGGAGATCATGTCGATTGGATCGTCGCCGTCTGTTCTCCCCACCGAGGATCATGGGATGGCGTAAGTCTGTGTTTCCGAGTTGAGATGTCAGTGGGGCCGGAGTGGGCGCATGGAGCCGGTAGGGGGCGCCATTCGGTAGCTTTCCAGGTTTCATCTCGCCTTCAGGTCACCCCATTCACCGTTGACAAGTTCTTTTCCACCCTCCCTTCGGACTTTTCTGTAACGGACATCCCAAGAGTTCTCAAGGTTGTCTACTCCACTACTGGACTTTGCAACGGCTTGTCATGGCTTGTCAGTGTGTAAGTGACAGGCCTTTGACATCCTTCACCGTCCAGGACAGGTCAATGGTTCGGCAGTAAGCGTCGGCAGGGCGCCAAAAGGCCTCACTGTCCCGCTTAGTCAGGCCACAACGCTGGACGAAACGAAGACTAGATGAGACGAAGAACCTTTTACTCGGCGTTATCCCGAAGAGCGCGCGCGCTTCGGCCGTATTGAAATGCCCGCGGGCTCCCTTATCGAAAGTTGAAAACATCGACGGGACCCCGGGTACATCACTTTGAACGATCGACGCTGAAGCCGTATCAGTTTCTTCTGCTCTTTCGCACGCTCAGTGCTATAGCCTGTCACAGCCACGAGGCCGCGTCGAGATTACGTCCTCACCTCTGAGGTGCGACGGCTTGTCCATAGCCAAGAGAGAGGCTTTGCGATGATGACTCAAATACGAGTCTACAGACACTTCAGAGCTGCCATCTCACCTTTGAGAACTCTTGCGCCATCGCAACAGCCCCACCTGCCCTGATTTGCCAAGTCAACTTGGACCTGTCGGACTTAGTTGAGCAACTCGAAACTCGGATTTTCGTCGCTCGGCCTTTGTTTCCTCAACACCAATGTCCATGCTTTTCGCTGACGAGGAGACCCCTGGGCACCATGGTTTTTTCGCAGAATGTCCGGACCTCAGCCCTAGCGTATGAGCATTGTCTCCAACAGCCGGCCCAACGGGGAAGGGTGATGTGAGCCAGTGACGAGCTGCGACTTCATGAGACACGTGGTTTGTAAGCTGCCCGACTCCGCCTTAGCTTGGATCAGGCATTCTGATTCCGGTACGATCCGATCTCCAACGTGAGCCCGCAGGCCTGTCGGCATCATCTGCCAAAAAAACAACACAGCTGCCATGTCTTGATAGACGGCCGCATCAACGGAACTGTCAGCACCAGGAAATGCGGCAACTAAGAACACATGTAATGAGCAAGATATCGAAATAACACCAACAGCAGTTGTCATGGTCGCTTTATCCAATCTCCGAACTGCTGTGTAGGGATTATGTGAACTATGGCAATCATTTTGTTCTTGCCTTTGGTAGGATCGACGATCTTTGAAAGTCGATTGAAATATTGCGCCATGTTGCCAATAGCTATTGACGATGGTGCTGCTTCGTGAGTCTTTGAATCTGGAATTAGTATTCCACGCATACATCATTGCTGGGATGTAAAGAGATCCGCATGCCGCGCCCTCCGGACGAGAAGCGTGCTTGGGGCTATACGAGAGTCGCATACAAGACGAAGAAATGCTTGGCACACGAAGCCGAAGGTGTCGCATGTCCGGATGGTGGGGGTGGAGCCTTTTCTGCATTCAGTCCAACTGTGACGTTGAGTTCACATTTTTGCGCTTTCCTTCAGACATCATAAGCTATGCCGCATCTTATTTCATCTCAACCAGCGGTTTTGTGCGATGAACATCTTCTGATTCTTCGACAATAAAGAAAGAGAGTGGATGCAAACCTCCGGGAACATGAGCATCAGTCCTCAAGTGAAAACAAATGTGGGGAATGCCGCCCAGCATGACCTCAACGTTACATATGTGCACAAGTAGTGAGGGAGATGAATCTCTTTTTTCTCATTTGTTTGGATTATCTTAGACTGCTTTATCACTTTAGCCCAGAGAATGGACTTGCGAGCGGAGACTATGAAACATACAAGTTCCAGTGGCAACAAGCTACACTTATAAGTCAACGACATACCGTTACTGATGGAGGTTGATTCGGAGTTATTACAATTTTTGAAATGACTTCACTGATCTTTCACTCACACATGGCGAGAGGACTTGGTGAGAATATTGATTCATACTTGGTAATAGCGGGCCCTGGGCACTGATTGAGTGAATCTGGAAGTCATCGTGAGCCGGGGGTCGTACAAACCGTGATCATCAAATAGCTAACAGATTCACCGTGTAAGCTCCTTCGCGCATAGTTCCAACGTTCTCTAATACGATAGCACCTCATATTCCTATTCAACAATACGAGGTACGTGTTGACTGATTGAGATTCACGCCTTATAGAACTTTATCCAAGTTTGGGACAGGACTATGAGAAAGTCGAATAAGAGGTTTTAATTCAGATGTCTAATTGCTCTGACGGAGGTTGAGATTCGTCAACTCGCGACTATGAACTTAGCCCAAAAAGTGAACATTTATCTTTGCGGCCTGACAAGACGATGTAAGGTTATTCTTGAGTTCGCATTCCCTCCTTAGCCCATCTTCCCTGGATTCAAGTTCAGTCCTGTCTTGGTCTTAGTCCAAGCCTCTAACAGGCCATCAACCTTCTTGATATTCTCGTTCCCGGCCGCCTTGGTAGCCTCGTATGCTAGGCGATAGACGTGGATAGACTCGGTGAACAAGGGGCGACGATGCTTCCACCCAGTCAGCTTAGTCAACTTTGTGGAGTCTGTCCACTGGGGAAAGTTGATGATGCCCGGCGGCCACGTCTCCCCTTCTTTCGCATCCGCCTCGTCAATGTATCTTAGTCCAATCTTGATTTGGTACTCCTTAACCAGTGCTTGCGCAACCTTGTCAAGCGTCTCGTAGCTCTGGGCCGAGATGTTGAACGCTTGGCCGTCAACCTCGGCTACGTTTGAGTGAGAGGCGATGGCAACATAGGCGTCTCCGCAGTCGTCGACATGGAGAGCATGCAGGATTGTGGTGGGCGGAGCGGTCAAGATGAGTGGCTTCCCCTCGGCGGCGGCCTTGGAAGCGACATTGAAGAAGGCTTGGTAGTAGCTAGAGGCACGTCCGTAGACGTTTGTAGGTCGAACGAGAACCGGAGTGAAAACGTCGCTGTGTTCAACGATTTTCTGTGCGTACGTGGCTCGGTTGGTGAGCATGGGAACTGTCCCGATGGGTGACTCCTCCGTGTGTGGGGCCAGGTCCGGGGCTCCGTCGAAGTGCGGACCGATGCCGTAGTCCTTGCATCCAGAAGTGAAGATGACAATTGACTTTGTGCCGGCCAACAAACTTGCGGCTCCGAGGGTACGGAGCAACTTGATGGTGTTCTGATAGTGCGGGATGTAGTCTATCATGTTCTCCGTGGTTGAGACAATAGCATCGAGCTTTGCTGGAAGATGGCTTTGGATGTTGGCGTGCGCGTCGAGGTCATCAATGGCTCCGATGATAGGAACGATCTCCTCTTGAGCTAGAGTTGTTGCCGCCGAAAAAGACCTGACAAGACCGTAGGTGTTCCATCCAGCGGCCACAAAGCAGCGGGCTACGGCATTGCCAATGTAGCCGTTTGCACCAGTGATAAAAACAGTTTTGGATGCCATGTTGATTACCTGGTTTGATTTCAATGCTCTTGGTCTCGTCATCTTGGGATCATGAATGATGTGCTATTTATTTGTAGTTGTCTTCTTCGATCCTAATATTTTTTATTTCTAGTCTTGCCTCCAGACTTGATTGTCTCGCCTGCGGCCCCGGGTCCAGAGTGCAGATCGGGGGTACAAGGCAAAGCCGGAAAATATTTAGCGGTAAACCGGTGGGATAAGCGACTAAAGACGGCGCAACTCGTGGCCGACGAAAATGCTCATTTGTCATAGGGAACCGACCCCCAGTGGAAAATTGCTTTGTGCCATTATTACTTATTTCAGCTACCTTAGTGTAGCGTATTGCCGAGGGAGGTGGTTTTAGTCCGTCGCCGTCCGTTTTTTATCTCGGTGTAGCATTTCGTTTGATGTATTGCGCCTCTCGGCATGGGCCACAATGCAGCGGATGAGTTCATGCACCCAGGAAGTCAATCGTTTCAGTTGATTCGTAATTAGCTGCGAATGATTCAATTCGCAGCGACATGGCCGTCAAGAGATGGATTGGTCAATGGGTCACCCTTGTGTTGTACCGCTAGGTGATAACGTTATAAACTACCTCCGAGAACGGATGCCTGATTGCTAAGCATCTAGCGATGAAGTGTTGACGCGATTAGTACAAGTAGTGATGTGGCTAGTCCAGTCTGAGTCCGTTGAAATTCCTTAGATAATCCCCCGGGTTTCTGTGAAGCAAGGAGGACTCAAATGCGGCTCATCGAAGAAGCAATGCTCCGACCAGGCAACATGCATCGGGTCCGTATCAACACCCTGTCCGGCCATCTTGAGCCGATCCGGCCCCACTCCGACCAAACTTCACCGAACACACTCACCGAGACCAGTTTCTCACCAAGAACAACTAACCTTAGGCAAGGCAAATTTCTATACAAGGACTTTTTTTGGCGCGCTCTCCGCCTGAATAAACTCTATCAGTTGTACCATTTGTAGTCGTTGTCCAGCCTCGTGCAAGAATCGCTTGACGGAGCACGTAATCGCGGCCGGGCAAGAAAGTGTATTTGAGTAGGTGACACCCGGCAAGATGCCGTCTCCCGCTCTCCCTCTCTTGGCACCGGGAAATAGAGCATCTGCGCGGTTCAATCTGATCAGATCGAAAAGCTTCCGCTATCCAATAAAGTTCAAGGCGTTCTTACAACTTCTCACGTAAGCGTCAAAGGTGGATATATCATAATGATAGCCGCCCAACCTGCAGCGGTCCCTGGCGGCCCCTCCCGAAGTCTCCACTAGACATGGTTATCTTGACAGCTCGGCGCAACTCCGTTATAATTCTCGCATGCATGTGGTCATTTTACATACTTATGGGCCAAGAACGAGCTTGCCATCGTACTTAATTAACCTTGACAGATTAACTCAAGGGTTCATCAAAAAGATTGCCATTAACTACTGGGACTAGGGGACACTCCACGTGGCTCGTTCTGCACGAAGCCCAATTCATCTTGGTGTTTCATGCAGGGTCCAAACAACAGTGCGAGTCATCTGAGTTGGCCAAGACGGCCAGCATCATTGCACATACCGCCCTGGATCAGACTTATTGAGAAAGATGTAGGAGACTCATGATACTCATCTTCGACACGTCATCTTCCAAAGTAGCCACGCCTTGTAGTACTTGAGCTACCACATCTAGGATGCCTCGAGTCGGCGGCTCACAAAGGCAACAACGTACGACCAAGAGTTCTCTCAGTGGAATCCTAGACTTCAGGGTATCACAACGACTGTTGTGGAACAGCCCTGACATGGCGGAGAAGTCCGTTATGGATTTAATTCCCTCAACTCATCCAGGGGCTGGTAGGCGGGGTATAGTGATTTCGGTGCGAGTTTGCTAAACTTATGCTCAAGCTACACACACACACTGTCTTTGTTCAACTTTGGTATTACCAGGCTTTGGGTCTTTCATAATTGTGAGGCATTTTCGTTGTTGTTATGAACTACTCCAAGGTGTCACAGGCAGCAGATCATGAGATGTCACAGCAGGCTCCGCAGTGATTGAGATGAGGAGGTCTTCAGCAAGCAGTCAGGTATTGTTATAAAGACATGGCAAAGTCGCTCCTCCAAGCATCAAGTCTCAGATCATCAAACCAAGACATTGAGAATAATCATGAAGCTCCCCGCTTTTCTCCTCGCGTTCTGCCTTATGGCACTCTACTTCAAGGTAGCAAAAGCGCTTACGCCCCTAAATGGCACTCTTTTCCAATCCACCTTTGTGTCAAACACTCAAGACCAGTCCTTCCTCATTGAGAGCACTCAGTATCTGGCTGTGACTTCGGATCCTATATTCACCGTCTCCTGTGTCCTGGACCCCTCTCAGGGACCACTCACATACATCTCCGCCCTTTCCGCCACAACCACCGGAGATGAGCTGAAACAAGTCATCAATGACTCTTTCGGAAAGGATGATGTCTTCGTTCAGGGCTTTCTTAGCAATGTTCTTGTCAGTGCCAGCAGCTCCGAAGACCTCGATGATTCGGTCATCAGCTATCTGGAAGGTCTCGGATCCAACATTATCTACGGTGCTGGTGATGGGCCATCCACTTGCGGCAACTCCACGCTTGTTCCCTGTCCTTTGTTTGCCATCACAGATGGAGACAGTCTCTACCTCAGCAAGGTCCTCCTCATGTACGTCGATATGTACAGAACCTTTGTGACTGGCACGTACGAGTCAAACGGAGAGTACAAGGCATTCACCCAGTCCGAGGCTGACTGGGGATACCCTATGATTCCCGTTCCTTCCAGGCTTTATAGCACGGAAGACACAAGACCTTTGGCTGGTCAGCGTGTTGCTGTGAAGGACATTTACGATTTTGAGGGGATCCAGACGACCGCTGGGAGCAGATCCTACGCTGCCGTCAACGACGTCGCAGATAAGACGGCACCTGCTCTTCAGAAAATTCTCGACCTCGGCGGAGTTGTCGTCGGCAAGCAGAAGACTGCCCAGTTCGCGTCCCCTCAGAGCCCCTGGAACTGGAATGATGCGTTCTATCCCCGCAGCCCTCGCGGAGACACCTTCCTAAGCTGCTCAGGCTCTTCTTCTGGAGCGGGTTGCTCCATCGCTGCTTACGACTGGCTTGACTTTGCCATTGGTACCGATACTGGTCTTTCGGTGCGACAGCCGGCTGCATTTTCGGGCACATATGGCAACAGACCTTCTCAGGGAATGATCCTAATGGAGAACATCATCACAAATGCCTTCAATGCCGATACTGCCGGTGTCTTCTGTCGCGACCCTGTCAAGTGGACTACCTTCGCGAAGGCTTGGTACGACCCCTCACTCCATCAGGACACGTCGTTGAACGGCTTGCCTGCTCTCTCAGTTCCCGACGAGCGTACGTTCTCTAAGCGAATTCTGTACCCGGTCGACCATCTCCCGCTGCAGAACCCCGCCGCTGAGACAATTCTTCAAAAGTTCCTAAGCGACGCGTCGGCATCTCTTGGCGCCACTGTGGAGCAGGTCAACCTTACTGAGACGATCGAGAATGTGACCGGACGACCCATCTCGCAAATCCTCGGAGACTTGCTTGTTCTGTGGACACACGACTTGATCACGGAGACTGCCCAGCCCCTCCTGGCAAAGTATGCTCCGGCTTTTCCGCCCCTTGACCAGCCGTATCGCGGGGCATTCCACTCCCTGACCATTGACGACAACGTCTACAAGGCGGCAATGGCGAACCGGACCCGCGATGCGGCCCTGTGGCACGATAAGACCCTGTTCTCCACGGACACATCCTGTTCTGAGGCAATTTTTGTTTATGATGTCGGAACTGGCGGCATTCCTACGTTCCGATCCCAGGACCTCAATAGCGACCCTGGTTCCACAACCCCTGTGAACCCTACAACATCTCAAGCTGGGTCGACTGTGGCGTCTTACTTTGGCGATGCCGATTACACTGTTCCCATTGGCCAAGTCTCCTACTTCAGCAATGTGACTTTCCAGGAAGAGTTCATGCCTGTCACTGTGAATCTCGTGGCTAAGCGCGGCTGCGATTTTGTTCTCTTCAACCTGGTCAATGACTTGGCCGACAAGGGCATCTTGAAGACGGTCTTAACAGGAAAGCAGGCTTTTGTCTCTAAGGTCTAGAATAGGTAGCTCATAGATGGCTCCATAGATTTTTAGTGAACTTCAGAGCGGCCACGAGGTGGCTGCCATGGTCATGGTTACTGCGGATTGTGCTGTGGACTAAACAAGCCCGTAAATCCTTCCAATGTCACCAAACCTATCCCACATAAATCTATTAAATATCATTCATCCATCCAATCAAATCATGTCTGGCGACTCTTTCGTGAAATTTTTGTAGTGAATACCACGTGTCCATAAGATTGAAGAAAGAAGACAGCTTTGTAATAACAAATCTCATTTTGAAAAGCATTTTCTATTCACTTACAATACTTATCCCTTGAAATGAGCTATAGGATGACTTCTGAGGCTCCTCAGGATAACCTTTACGGCTCTTTTTCCGGTCTTCATCCTTTTTGTCAGAGTCTTGATCTCTAGAGATATTGATGGCCCGATATCCGACCTCTGCATTTGCTCGGGTTACTCTATCTGGACAACCGCGATAGGTGGGTGTTCAGAGGCTGTCATCTCAACATGAGTCGTATCAAATCTAAAACGGCCTGGAATCAGGCCCATTCATTTGCCCACAGTCGAAGGTTCACGTGCACATACGCGACGATAACCCAACCTTGCATTCCTCACTTTCTATGTAAACTACAACCATCTGAAGTCCGTTGACGCTGGTACAAGAATCAAAAAGCAGGATGTTCACCAGGGGCTTGGAAGTTAACATGGGGAAAGCGCATGGGATTCAAGTTGACGATTAATAACTCAAGTGTGGAGGCCATTGGGTGCTCTCCGGCTTGAATCCGAGATGCCTGCAAGATGCAGGAGCATGACACAGATGGTCTTGATTTTCCCGATTACTGACCGTCTTTCAAGCCTAAATATCAATAACCGCTGCCACGATGTCTTGCGATAGTTAAAACACCCCGCGCGCGTGTCGGGAACTGATGGAGGGCGGGCCCGCTCTTCCACTCGTTATTATTTTCGCACGCACATGGTGCCCTTGTCGATGGTCCGCAACGGCTCCTCCCGGATATAGGTCCCACTAGACATAGTTATCTGACAGCTCGGCGTAATTCCCTAATCTGGATCTCATCCAATACTCCAAGTCCGTTGCTCGGGGGGTATGGGCAAACAAGCAACCGCCTTATAATTGCCATGCCCCTAGACTATGCGTGGGTATGCCCCACTCGCCACGGGATGATACTCTACTGTTCACTCACAGTGAGAAACAAGTTATGAATCATGAGTTGGCACAATCTTGTGGGAACGATGAAAGAGGTCAGGGGAAGACCTAGGGATCGGGCGTCGTCATAAGGCCAAACAAACTTTCGTCACTTGAAGTCGTATCGTTTTCATCACCAGCTTCAGCCCTCAGACCATCGCATGATTAGGATACCAAAATTTGATATGTCAAGCAGCATCCCCCGAGCAGTCAGACGACCAAAATTCTCTTCTGAGAATATGTCGAACGATATCTACTTAGTGGATTGGCATATGTTCAGGATGTGCCTAATGGATCAGATGTAGCAATCCATGTCAAGAGTCAGGGTCAAACTTCATAGTCTTCCACAAATGCCCACAAGTATTGTCAACTCGGGCCCCAGGTGTCCTTGGCCTGACGAAGCATCTTAGTCAATGGGGAAGTGGTCTGCGCTCATCAAACCCGAAGCTGGTCTGAGCATTCCTTGCAGACCAACGAGGTAGCAAACGATGACGGTCATCTCTGTAACAGAGACTGCGAAAACAATGCATTCGTCTGAGAGGTTGAAGCTCAATGAGACAAGCTACCAGGCCGTTCCAGCTTAGGATTCGTGAAACCATTTTCCGTTATCTTACAACCTGCTTTGATCTCTGGGTCTTACCAGGTCGGGAAACGTCATACAGCTGGTTTCTATTCTAAGTCACTTAATGCTTCGTAGTTTAGATGTACTAATTATCGAAGCCTATTAATGCCTTGGTACTGAACACTGACCTACCATCATCACATGGCTTGACCTTTGCTTGACCTCTGCTCTTCTTCCCATTCGACTACCGGAAACAAGTAGACCCGTCCTACGCTTCGGAGACTCGCTAATCCGACGTCCCAATAAGCGAGATGACTTACGAAGTTGATAGATATATCCCTCAATGAACGTTGACTCAACTCCATAGTTCTACGGCAATGACTCGCCGCGAACCCAATTCCGAAAATTCTCTCTCGAACCACGAGCGACCCAGGATTGAGCCACGACGGGCAGAAAAATGACATTGTTCAGAGAATCTCACGTTTTCTTCATGAGAAGGCTGGTCAACCTAGGTGGCAGGGTCAAAACTTGCCTATTGCATGTCGATGTGGAATGTATTGCAACTCAAGCTGCACGCAGGTGAGGAAGCATATCGGCGATATCTCTTCCAGCCGGAAAGGAGACAGACACTTGCCGGCGGTTAAGCCGGCAATCCAGTCGGCATTCTCGTCTTTGTCAGAAAAGCCTGGAGTTTGATATTTATATGTATGATTGTCACGATGTATAAGTAGAAGATCATCTCCCACCCAGATGCTATTATCTTTTGGAAGGACATCACTCTCACAGTCTCACTCAGAACACTCTCATTCACAAGGCCCTCAGCATCTCAACAACTCACGTACCACAATCAAAATGCTCCCTTCTTTCAGCTTCAAGAGTGAGGACGCCTCCAAGGCCTCTGCCAACAAGCGCACTCCTTTCTCTCCTATTGGCAGCACTTCTGGTTCCCGTCTGGCTCAGAGGCAATCATCCAGCGCTGCCGAACAGAAGGCTCGTCCTCAAGCCTGGGTTGACACGCCTCAGCTCATCTACTCTGAGTGGAACAAGGCAGCCGGCGACATCAACCAGCCTCTTGGCAGCCTACCCTCCAACTTCTCGATTGGTCTTGTCGGAGCCGGAATCACCAATGTGGTTCTGGCCTTCAACCTGGCCAAGGCCGGCGCAAATGTCACTCTGATTGAGGCGACTGACAGCGTCGGAGGCCGACTTCGGTCCCTTCCCACGGCTGACGGCGTCAACGTGGCGGAGATGGGCGCTATGCGCTTCCCTCCCTCGGAAGACCTTCTTTACTACTACGCCAATGAGTTCAACTACACTTTCATTCAGAACTTTCCCGACCCCGGCAAGGTCCCTACCATCGTCTACTACCAGGAAAAGGCTACTTCTTGGACCGACTCTAACACTGCTCCCACCGGCTTTGAGAAGGTCAACAATGGCTGGGTTCAGCTTATCTCAAAGGGCTTGACCGGCGGCAGCAGCACCTTAGCCGCTGGCAGTCAGATTACGACCTGGCTCAGTTCCAATGACACTGCCACTCGTAACCTTGCTGTTCCTGAGTGGCAAAAGTACTTGGACACCTTCGGCGACGACAGCTTCTACACTGGACTCCGTCGCATTTTCGGCGAGGGCCACGAGTGGGACGTTCCGGGCGGTGAAGTCTGGACCGAAGATGACTTCCAGCGCTTCGGCACCCTTGGAATCGGCTCTGGCGGCTTTGGCGCTGTCTACTCTGCGGGCTTCAACTCCGTTTTCCGCCTGGTTGTGAACGGCCTCGAGTCGGACCAAGCTGTCTTTGCCAAGGTCACCGACTCCGGTCTGCAGCCTGCCGGCATCCGTGATCTTGCCCAGACAATCTGGGACAAGGCGACTGAGCTCGGTGTCAAGACCAAATTTTCGACTGTCGCCGAGGTTACCAGCGGCGGCGGCGATGCTCTTGGAGGCCTTGCCGTTGGTGTGAGAGAGACTTCTGGAGGTGTTTCCACCAACGTCGAGTACGACCTTGTCGTTGTCGGAACTAGCAACCGCGCCATGAACTACGCCTTTACTCCGGTCTCGGAGACCACTGAGGACCCGATCATGCCTTTGGAAGTTCAGAGAGCCATTAATGATCTCCACATGACCGCCTCATCCAAGCTGTTCATCCGCACCAAGAAGTTCTGGGAAACTCAGGGGGCTGGTTTCCCTCGTGTCATTCTTTCGGACACGAACCTGCCGCAGACCTACACTTTGGACTATGGACACCCCGACTACGGCATGGTCCTCGTCACCTACGCCTGGGAGGACCTTTCTCTGCAGATGACGGCTATCTCGGATCCCAAGGAGCTTCTCACTGAACTCAAGACCCAGATTGACAGAATCATGCAAGAGTCTGACTTCCCTGAGTATGCCAGCCTCCTTGAGCCCGTCACTGATGACGATATTTACCTTATTCACTGGCCTCTTGACCGCTACTCGTACGGTGCCTTCTCTCTGGGATTCCCGGGCCAGGATGTTAGCATTGAGTCTCTCTTCTATGATTGGGAGAGAATCAACCAGACCCAGACTTCGCGGGTCCTGATCAACAGTGACTGCACTTCATTCCTTGGTGGATGGGTAGACGGTGGCCTCCAGCCGGCTCACAACACTCTTTCGGCAGTCTTGGAAAAGTTCGGAACATTGAACTCGGCGGCGGCTCATTTGGCACCTTCTGCTCTTCTTGGGTCTGGCTTGTACCAGTACTAGATATTTCCTCATGATTTCCTTAGTTATCTTCGATTCATCATACCACTATCAGGTAGACTCAATTAAACACGCGCGTTTTCTCATAACACTTATGAACACCAGCTGTCTAAGACGCTTTGCATTGCCACATTCTCAAGACAAGCTCTTGATGGGTTAAGTTTTCCAAATCCCGTAACTAAGACTCTAATCGTGATGAACTCTTTCATCTGGTAAAGCTGCAAATTTAGGCTTAGCGCTATAATATCTTGTATAATTTTCATGCATTCTTGAGAGTTCTAGCGGGTGGAGTGAGTCATCTAACACAACGCATCTACTCGATTGAATGTTCATGTAGACTGTCGCAGTTGTCTTTTCGGTGTCTGTTATACGGTGGATATCTTGTCCGGGGTAGTTTCCGGCGTACGACCCCGGTCGTAAATGGCGTTGACAGCCACATGGATCTGCAACTAGGCTGCTCGGCACTCTGTTCAACTCCACACAATAGACCTTGGGTCTCAGCTGACACACCCCTTAAATCTCGTTCTCGGCATGCAAGGATCAGTCGGGCCCTACCTGGAAAGGGGCCGACGAAAACTTGATGTGTTCTTTATCACATTCCAGTTCTTTTACCTTACTATGTAGTAAAGTACATACTGCCACTATGGTCGGGATAAGTCCCGGGCGCTAGAAATGGGCAGTAAATTCATATCAGATATCGAAAAACGTCCTGAGAATGGGTCCATTCTGATTCGTGATTGAGCAGCTAGGTTATATAACCCAACGGTTTACGTAGCCATCACTTGGGTTTCTAGGATTATCTTGGCCATCGCACCTTCAGTTCTTTGGATTCTTGTTCACGAAAGAGTTTGGGCTGGTCTCAGGCCCCAATTATCGATAACATGAAGTTCACTTTCATTTCTAGTCATCTCGTCATCCTTTTGGGGGCTTCTTTATGGGCTCCAGAGGCAAACGCCCTCTGCTCCAATTCTTCCCGATCAACCTTCAAACACCCTGGCCTACTTCACACTGCCAAAGACTTTGACCGCATCATCGGCCTCGTCAACGCCCAGAAGGAGCCATGGACGGCCGGCTGGAGCAAACTCAAGACACGCGCGAACTCTGCTTACACTCCCAATCCCAAGGAAACGGTGTGCCGCGGCGGCGCAGGTCGCGAATGTAACCCCGAAAACTATCCGTCTCTCTACCGCGACGCCCACGCCGCCTACACCAATGCCATTGCTTGGAAGATCACTGGCGACGAGGCACACGCCAACGCGTCGGCTCGCATTCTTGATGCTTGGAGTGACTCGCTCGTCTACATCAATGGCTCTTCCGACAAGTTCCTGGCTTCCGGTATCTATGGCTTCCAGCTCGCCAACGCAGCCGAGATCTTGCGTGAGTGGAAGGGATGGGACGGCTTGTCTGCGATGACCGAGATGTTGCAGAGAGTCTTCTACCCCATGAACCACAACTTCCTTGTCAACCACAATGGCGCATCCATCGACCATTACTGGGCCAACTGGGACTTGGCCAATATGTGCACCATGCAGGCTATCGGAATCTTGTCAGACAACAAGACTATGTACAATGAGGCAGTCAACTACTTTAAAAACGGTGCTGGCAATGGCGCCATCAAGATTGCTATCTGGGAATTGCATGAAGAGGAAGGGTCTGGCAAGGTCCTTGGTCAAGGCCAAGAGGCTGGTCGTGACCAAGGGCATGCTCTGCTGGACTTTGCTTTCTTGGGCGTTTTTGCGCAACAGTCTTACAACCAGGGTGATGACTTGTTTTCGTACCTCGACAACAGAATTTTGGCAGGGTAAGTAAGGTCTACCACAGTAACATGAGATGAATACTAACACGAGACCAAGGTCGGAGTACGCCGCCAAGTACAACCTCGGATTTGATGTCCCCTTTACCAACTTTACCAACAGTCACGGCACGGCTGTGAATATCAGCGAATCTGGACGTGGCGGACTTCGACCCATCTGGGAGCTGCTCTACAATCACTACGGTGTCATCAAGGGGCTCAATGCTTCTTGGACCGAGCAAATGCGCGACCACGTGGTTGAAGAAGCCGGTGGTGCCGAGGGAGGTGGCGGCGACTACGGCACAACCAGCGGCGGTTACGACCAGCTAGGATTTGGTACCCTTCTTTACAGATTGGAGTAGGATCGGAGCCAGTTGCTTTCTCTCTGGGATACTTCGGCTTGGCACTGATCTGCATCCCTCACGTTTTCTACCACCTTGGTAACCATCTTGGTAGCCACCTTCATTAGTTCCCATTTCATTGTCTCTTCGATTGCTCATACTGTCCTTCCAACAGCATATAATTTCTGTCTATATTCAACTATCATTCCCATATATAACATAAGATGTATTCTTCTACCTTCGTTCTTCATTTGGCCACTGTTTAATGCCTGGTTTTATCCCATGGAAGAAGCATGTACGCACATGACCTACGACAACCTTACCAAAATACATGGTTATGAGGAACGAATCTTCCTTGTCAAGGCAACGATTCCATCAACGTGGACTATGCTGTTTCTGTCTTGCTTTGATTGCTACGTTAGGTATGTATATGCGAATATGCGACATATCCTAGATAGGTCAATAAGCCCATATCAACCCACCCCAGCTAGGATGATCATTACTCGTCAAACGGCTCTCAGCTCCGACAGCTTGCTTAGCTTTTGTGATCCAAGGCGCTTCGAGCTGTCTTTTTACAACATACTGGTAGTACAGAATATCCCACATTGGATTCGTAGCCGTTACACCTCGCTTGTCCTGGGAGATGATTGCCCAAGGCCCATTGACAAGAACTGCTTCGCACCTATACCACTTTGGATCATATGAAACGGTCTCATTCAGGTTGAACTTGGCCGTATACTCTGCACCTTTCAGAAGCAGGTTGTCGCCTTGACTGTAGAGGTCGGAACCTTGACTCTGGGCTACCCGCGCAGCCTGAGCGATCCAACCTAAGCCGGACATTGCATGGCCTTTGACGATTAGCAGTCATCTTTTTCGTCGAAGAATTGAGGGTGACTTACTCTGGTCGCGGCCGGACTCCGAGCTTTGGCCCGTCTCAGGGTCGAAGAAGGAGTAGAGCCCCGCACAGGGGTTGTTCAAATACTCATTGATGGCATAATTGTAGAGAGTAACATCGTCGAGGTAGACAGCAAAGCTCAGGAGCGCCTTAATACTAGCCATTCCGTAGTTTGCCTGGCCAATCGGGATAGATTGTCGTGAGAATAGCCAGTAGAGCTGGATGCTGAAGCCAGACCCGCCTTGCCAACGTGCTCCAGACTCGGTCCAGTTCCCCTCCCAGCGCATGATCTCCGCGGCATTTACGAAGAGATCGCCATCCAAGCCAATGAGGAGGGACCGGTCCGTGCCGATAATGTCGACTAACGTAGACCCCCAGCTATCTAAAATGGTCGTGCTGCGGTTCCAGTGGGCGTCATCTTTGGTGATGTACCACATCAGGGCATTCTGCCATGCGGCTCGGGCGTCGGAGGCGAAGGACGTGTAGTTGCTGACGCTGCCACGCGAGATGACCGGCTTTGGTCCCTTCATCTCATAGGTTGACAAGCTGTAGCTGTCCTTGCTGAAAACGGCATAGGTTGACGCCCAAGGATCTTTGTCTTCGAGTATCCCATTGCGGATGCGCTCTAGATCCTCGTGCGTGTGCCAGATACCGGGATGAACGAAGTCACTTGGCCGGCTCTTGAGGTATGATGAGATATCACCCACGGGAGACGCGGATACAAGTGGCACTGACCCAAACACACCAGGAATGTCGGCTACCGTGGCAAGGCATGGCTGTGCGAATAAAGCGACCCATGGCAGAGCTGAGAGTGATGAGAAGACCTAGGAGTCATGAGCACATTACCATTTCGAGAATCCTGAGCGAGACCTACCCTCATCATGTTGCAACTGGTGAGACACAGATTCAGTAAGCGGGTCTTTGGAGTAGATCGATGCTGAGTCGTGGAATTGGAAGCTTCGTCTCGTCATGACACTTCTGGCTGAGATCTTTTTGGGTATTTCATAGTGTTCACGGGGTACACCTTTGACTCCACCACAACCGGCGCCGGGGGAGGTTGCGGGCCGGGTGTGCAATGGCGAGAGTTCACGGCTTCGGAGATCCCCAGAAAGTCACCACGCGCCAGAAGTTCAACAACATCTGGGGTAAAATGCGGGGGGTTGCATTCACAAGTATCTTGCGGGGAACCAACGTTACTGCACACATCTTGTGATCCGTAAGGTTTGATATCCCTCGAGCCATCAACTTCACATATCGCGATTACATGCCATGTAGAAGGGCATACCGTCGGACTGTTATTGATGTTCCCCACAGAAACTTGTAGCGGCGGGGCATCTACCGGAGTTCATGTTAAACGCCCCGAGATTGCCTTGTCGGGTTTGCTCACGTATCCGGTCAAGCTCAAGGCGTCATTCGTAAATCGTTATTTCTCGCATGGAGAGTCGCCAGGGATCTGAAACACATCATTAACATCACCAGTCGGCCAAGATCTCCACGCCGTCGTGGGAGAAAACTGAGTCGATGGGGCGAATAGAACAGCCAGCAGATCATCAGTCAGGAGATAAGGGGAACATTGAGGGTGCTGGGTTGTGGCGCATGTGGAAATTGTGATGAGTCATCACTGAAGCTATGCCAACGTCCATTGGTCAGGTGCCCCTGGGAATGATCCTCTCTCCATCAGCCACCACCGCCACACCCAGCGGGGCGCTCCATTTTCGCGCGGCCGCTCCATGCACACCCTACATAAACTCCAGAAGGTACCCAGGTCCTCCATTAAGGGTTGTATAGTGTAGTGGTTATCACTCCGGATTTTGATAACATCAAAATCGAACCTTTCCGGCAACCCCGGTTCGAACCCGGGTACGACCTCAGTCTTTTGCATCTACCCTTTTGGTTCCCGACAGCGATGAGATACATGCATCTTGTTGCTTTGGGCGGATCGGTGATTAAGCCGCAATCTTTTGGTGCCAAAATCTCCTTTCTGCACTTTTTTCTTCAACTAATCAGTAGCAGTGCCGACGCGAAGGTAATTTAACGTCTTAGCAAGATCAGGCCTGTAAGAAAGCCAATCGTCCAAATGTCCCAATATAAACATATTCAAATGACTACAAAGCATGTGCAGATCAGGTCAGGTACCTATTCATCGGCCACAACTTTGCCGCAATTCGGGTTGAAGTCTGCAGGCCAGTCATTGCCGGGCTTGTAGATTCCTCCCCTACCACTACCACCGCCGCCTCCATTGCCCCCGTTCCCCGATCCTAGCCCCGAATCGGACCCCGCTGTCGCTCCCGGCCCAGATTCGCACTCACCAATCGGCGGCACAGCATCGAGATTGTTGACTTCCACACTCGGCCCCGGATTCGGAATCATGACGTCTCTCGAATCCACCGTCCTGCATCCATTACCCACGTTCGCTTTGAACATCTCCGGTCTTTTATTGAAACTCTCACCATGGTCATGTCCACCTCCGCCTACGATGCTGATGATGTCGTAGTTCATGTACATCTCCCGATTTCCAAGTTTGTTGAACCACGTCCAGCCGAGCACCGCATGGTCAGAAGACGGCGTATCGTCTGGCAGTCTGAATCCCAGTTGTGTTGCATTGCCCCTTGGGCAGCCGCCGATGATGCTGCGGAGAACCTTGAATGAATTGCCGCCGTCTAGTGAGAGGCTGATTTGGCATAATCCTCCTGCGTGCACAGCATGACCAGAAATCGTAACAGAGTAGCTATTGCCGACAGTCCAATTGTCGACGGGCGCCGTCTGTGGGGTGCACAGAAGGCTCAAGTAGCCCTTGCAAGGAAAGTCAGAACCGCTTGAGGATAATGGGGTTGTGTAGCTGTAGTCGGCATTCTCAGGTGAGGTGTTCGGATTCCCTTTGGCTTTGATTGGGGGCGGGTCAGTCATGGCCATGTGTGCATAACCTCTGCCGACCATGTACATTAGGCCGAACCAGTATCTCAAATGCATAGCGCGAAGCCTTTTGTTGCGAAATGGAAGAAGGTAAATTTTCTTTTTAGAAGCAGTTTCAGTGATTTGCTCGCCTTGACCTTTGTCTTGTAGGTAGGTTTCGAACTTTCTATTAGAGATGCTATCGCATCCTATGCTGCAGAGTGAAGAGTCTTCGCCTATGAGCCTGTATAGAGAAACCAAATTCGTGAATGAGCCGATTTTCGAGGGCTTATCTTGATTCATCTGTATTCGAATAATATTGGCGGCTTACAGTGAATGAAGATTCGAGTCTCCATGCGAAACCAGCATCACAACACGCCCGAAAAGCTAAAGCCACAGACCATTCCTTTGCCTTAGAACCGGGCCGCATCATATCCCCATGATTTAGTCAGTTAGTAATGATGTTAAATCACTTTATTCTTATGTTCCAGAACTTCAATCGCCCATTGATTGAGTTACCACAGATATTATGCCCTCGCCGCCCATGCAATCAAAGCAGCCCCAACTCCGCTACCATCTCTCGCCATGCCGATCCTGATTCTCCTATCACCCATGACACCAATCTCTGGAATTTCTCTCAAAGCTTCCCTCAGATTCTCTTCAAAGTTAGGGAAATGTTCGATTAAAGAACCATCAACCCCAACATCGATGATTTCGTTCGAGTCCTCGCCATCATTTTCCGCCTGAGAGCTATCCCCGTCCCCGGGTGTAGAGAAGTCGCCCGATGTGCCCTTCGATGAAATCGTAAATCGAACTTTTACATGAAGCCAACTCGTAATTAGTTTCCACAGGCTCCGTGCCCCATAGAGAAAAGGTCTGAGAAGGTTGGTTCCGAGACCTCGTGATATCATCGCTGCTGACAGCAAAGAGCTATCAATGCTGTCCGGCGTGTAAAGCGGGGAGTCTCCCGAGACTTGGAAGCCAAATAGGCTCTGTCCAGGTTGTGACAGGTCGATTAGTATGCGCCGAAGTAGTTCACCAAGATACATGCCGGATATGCGCTTCTCGAAATGCTGATCGTCTGGGTTGACAGAATCTCTGTCCAAGTCTCGATCGAATCGTGTTGAAGGTAGTACTTCTAACTTGTTGTCAAATCCTCCCCATTCGGTATTCAGCGCCATCATTGCGTCCGATGCCGAAGTTGAGAACTCTACACGTGAGTGCAGCTTGGTGATGCGAGAAACGCGCTCCATGTAGGCTCCGTTGGTGCCGGTTCCGAAGATGGCGCCTACCACATTACTGGAACGTCCCGGAGATGTGTATGCTCGTGCAGCCAAAGTACCAACGGTATCATTAGCCAGTGCTGTGACCAGGAGAGGCAAGTGTTGCTCGTCGAGAGCCTCCTGCAGCATGGCACACGGGTCGCGGCCGACTGCATCAGCGATACCGAATGACTTTGTCCAGTACAGTAGTGTTCCCTCATTGATAGCATGCTGATCGAAAGTGAAACTGAAAGTGAAGCCAAGGCTCTTGCAGTGTTTCTGTCTTATTTCTTCAGTGATTGCGTCTCCCTCTTTCAGGAGTTGAGACCATGTTGTGAGGTCTTCTGGGTGATGCGTCTCCAGAAACTCTTTCATCTGCAGCGCGATGAATCTAAAGAGATCCTTGTATGTTGGCGCAGCCATCAAGTGTCTGGGAATGACGGCTTTGGACTGAGTCAAGGAGTAGGTGGAGTCTCCGTGTAATTCGACAGAGCATACCCTCAAGTTGGTACCGCCAAGATCAATGGCCAAGCAGACGCCCTTTTCGGAACCATTGGGAAGTTTGGTTACAAATGAAGGAATCTGGCACATTGAAGTGCCATCTTCTTGAAGTCCTTCATCTTTCAGTGATGTCAGTACGCTGCGCGACAACCCAGAGTTGATTAAACTCACTTAGCTGCTTCAAAAAATGAGTTGTGGCGCGACGAACATCCTCCGGTGGGAAATCGAAGTCATGTACGATTTTTCGGGCCTGAGCTATCAACTCAGACGCCCTGTCATGCTCAAAATCAGTTGAAGACATTGAAACACACCACTCTTCCAACACACAATGTTAGTCGTGGGCTGTTGTTGGTGGGAAAGCTAGGTTCATGGGTGCCAGCGCCTATCAGCAGGTTGGCAACCGATCAAGTATCCAAACCCCCGCGGCAAAAAGAACGACTTTGGCACCGGAACTTGAACCAACTCCTGCAGCTAGGATACAACCGTTCGGAAAGAAAAGGAAGGTCACCTCTTCGGCATGTACTGTAAGAACTAAGAACACTCACAGCTGGCGCAGTCTACCACAACCATCGATGCCTCGGTGAATCCGGACCGGGTTGGCTCGGTGGACCGCTTGGAATTAGCCAGAAATCCCTCCAATAACAAACCCCCGGCCTATCAAGGACCGGGTCCAGGACCCCGCGTTAGCACTCGTCACCCAAATCTTCAAAAAGACCGGTTCCCCGGTGCGACCGGTGAATCTTAACTCTACCCCGATCCCACCTGTTTCACCGGGTACCCGCCGAAGAAAGCAACAGTGAATCGAACCTGGCCGAAAACAAGGCCAATGGACACCGGTGTTTCTCGCAATTGTCGCAATTGATACAGTGGGACTCGAACAACGCAATCGAAGTATCAGTGCACAAACATACCGCTTTCATAATGTCTGCTCACCAGATGAGGGACAAAGCGTCGGCCGATGGGCCGGATGAGTCGGGCCCGAGCAAGGCCCGGAAGGCATGCGGTAAGCAGATGGTGGACCTCGTCTCATTGCATGCGACTGTAGACGCTGACGGGTGTGCCCACCTCAAGTCAATTGTAGAAGGCAAAAGGTATGTCGGCCTTGGAGCTGGCCCTCTGGTGAAGGCGAATAGTCTAACCGGCCTTTTCGTGACCACAGATGAAATGTAGAATTGAGAATGGGGCCACATGTCGAAGATGCCTCCGCGCGGGAGTGCCGTGCGTGTTCGTGCCCAGAGCCAATGTAGGCAATTATCCCAGCGTCTCATTCTGTGTTTGTAACCCTCCCAAGGCGTGTCTGACGAATCGTCTAGTCCGCGTCTCATCGTGAAAGTCTCTCGCTGGCTTCGTTGATTCAGGCAAATGAGCATGCCCCAGCACTGAATAAATCCGTGTTTCTTCGGTTGAAGCGACTGGAAGATCACTTGGGTCTGCCAGTCCTCACCAACTTGGAAGAAGCAGACTCGCCCGTGTCCCCAGATGTACCAACATTCGAACCCGACACACCAGGGGAGACATCGCTTGGTGCTCTATGGAGCGCTGTATCTGTCTTGCGAAGGACATGTTCATCAAACGCAAGCTCAAATATTTGGGAGAAATCCCTGATCAAAAGACTATGGTTATCGTACGTTCGCCCCAGATTCTCGACACCATACCTCGTAGTTGCACCAACACATCTGATACTCCTCCAGCTTCCACGAGTCCATGCCAGGGCTCCACTTCCTCCCAACCAAGCAAACCTTCTCATCGCCGAGACCACTCATGCTAGCTTCAATGTTATACTGCTCAAGTATACGAGGCTTGCCAGAAGTCGCAGTTTTGGCGCCAGACTACTTCAATGTCTTGTGCAGTGCCATTTCACAGCTGTGCATACCACAGAGCGAAGTCGGTCAAGCCCCGGATGACCCAGCTTCAGCTGAAGAATGGGCCTTTCAAACCGTTCTGGGAATCATACTCGCCGGACTGCTACGAGAAGCCGTCGTTAAAGAGACGGGGGTCTGGATATCTCTCGCTTACAGGCTCATCCTCGAGCACTGCCCCTCCAACACCGATGAGCGATCCCGCGAGTGGCAACGCCTGTTTTCTGGCCTTCAGGTAAAATGGACAACTTTTCCCAGCGGATTTCTGCATCTTTCTAACATCAAGTAGATCGTTGACCTCGAGCACGCCTCAATACATCTCTCATGCCCAGTCATACCAATCGAGGCGCCTCTCCCACGACTCAAGATCCCAATACAGGACCAACTCTATCGGCTCTCGAGGATGATGCACACCGGCCTAACTCACTTCACAGGCAGAGGTCTGCCAACGATATGGTCCTGTTTCGAGAGCGAACCTAGCGTATTACAGATATCTTCCGTCCAATTTAGCGGCGTCGACGGCGCTGTCATTCGCGACTGGGCAAGGCAGCTAGACGACTGGCTCGTTGAGTTCAGCGACAAGGACTTTGAGTCGGAGCACGAGAAGAAACTGGTATTCCGGCAGTATATCCTGCACAGGCTTCTCGTGCTATCCATCTACCACCCTGCCCGAGGATGCAACCTGTTTTCGAACACGACGCCGAAAGAGCAGCATGAGCTGCTTGTGTCAGCAAGAGCGGCGGTCAAGCTTCAAATTCTAGATGCTTCGATATGGTCGAATTGGGATCTCGTCATGATCACCTGGGCTGCTCTCATCGTCCTTCAAGGTGTAGACGGTGGAGTAGGAGAACCAGACGGTAAGTCGATGCCCACTTCGTGACTGATGTAAGGGTCCATAACTTATCTGATGATACTTTTTAGATCTTGAGAACGTTGGAGTTCATCTCCAAAAGCTGAAGGAAATGCACGAGCCGAAGCCAAGCTTGCGAGGCATTTTAGCGACACGACTGGAACAGAAACTTCAGGGCCTTCATACGCCCGCTTCTGGAGACGCCGAGGTGTTCGAGCAAGAGATCCGGAACTTGGATAATTCATGGTATATCTTTGACCAATCGAGTCTGCAAGCAGGATATGAGCTTTGGTCGTACGAGAACCAGGGAGGATAACCTTTGAATTCATTCACTCATTCAAACATCCTGGAGTAGCTCACTTACGTCGTGATTAAGGTTTTATGGAACAATTACTTCATTGACTGCTTGACTTTGGTATTGTCTGCACTCTAAACTACGGGTGTTCAAATGACAAATGTCCATCCACTCCCAATCTGCATGTATAACCCCGCGCGAAGCATCATCGTCAACTAGATGACAGGCCATGAAGCAATACGAGAAGACATGCTGTCTGGCGTCAACTCCACCAAGTGATCCTCGTCAAATGTCGGCTTTGTGTTAGACGGTGTCCGGGGCGTCTGAGGAGGGCTGACAAGTGACGTCGTTCTAAGTCTCAAAGGCAGCTTCTGCTCGAAACCTTTTCCAAGGCCAACCTTTTCAATGCTCTTGAAGTACTAGGGAGGTGTACAAATCAGCAAAACATCAACACAAACAGCTCTAATGTTTGAGATCCATACCTTCACAGTCTTGACCTGCAACTCTAATGTTGCGTCCTCATCTGCAACGATCATGGAATAGGGGTGTAGTTGTAAACACGACAGTGTCCACATGTGATTCACCCCACCCTCAATCGCTTTCTGGAGAGCGATCGATTTACTCGCTCCGTTGACAATGATGACCACCTCTCTGGCCTGTGCATAGTCGTCAGCAAGGGTGTTCTCTGCAGTCACAAGTGTCTCATCTTCCCCAAAAAGAGGGAGGCTGTGGTTGGAAAGGAGTAAATGCACACCTCCATTACTGTCTGGACACCAACAGTCAAAGCCATCTGCGGGACCTTGTTCAAATCGCCGCCAAAGAATCGAGCATTCGCCCGAATAGTATCCATCGCCAAGGTCTTCACCCTCGTCCGAGACGCCAGACTTGATCCAGGCTCATTGAAAGCGATGTGGCCGTCTGGACCGACACCACCGAGGAAGAGGTCAATGCCGCCGGCAGCTCTGACCTTTTCTTCATAGGAGGCGCACTCGGCATCCAAGTCAGGCGCGTTGCCGTCGAGAATGTGGACATTTTCGGGCTTGATGTCGACATGTGAGAAGAAGTGGCGGAACATGAAGCTGTGGTATGACTCGGGATGCGTCTGTGGCAGGCCGACGTACTCGTCCTTTGGTCATTGTGTCAGACGGCGGCATTCGGACTTTGGTAGATTGACAAAAAGAGGACTAACCATGTTAAATGTTACGACATCCTGAAAGGAAATACGGCCGGCCTTATGCTCTGCAACTAGGATCTCATAGATCTGGATCGGACTACTGCCCGTAGGCAGACCGAGAACGAATGGCTTCTCTGGCGTTGGCTCGAAGGTTCTGATGCGATCTAAGAGGTGTCAGAACTCTTTTGGATTATCCTCTCCAAAGCCCCAATCAATACAGAGGTCATACCGAGGATGTAGTGTGCAACGTGGGCAGATGCTGATGCGCTATCAGGCCTGATGATGAGCCTCATTGTGTCCGATGTAGTCTTGAACAACTTGATTTAGAATAGAAGAATAGTAACGATAGTGACAAAGGAACCGTGGGTTTTGATGTGTTTTTAGACTGTTATCACTCAGGTAATCAGTGAATGTGGAAACGTGATGGTGAATGGGGGTATATGAATCCTCAGATGATAGCCAACCAGCTCCGACACCACATGCAGTCAACGCAACTATACCTATAGTGAACAACCAAAGCTTCAAAAATCACATCGGCAATTCTACCCGTCGACGTCGCCGACTTCCTCTTGTCCTCCGGTGTTCGCTCTCCGACTTGACCGGTAGCACATTGCAAACGGGGGAGGGGGGGGGGGGGGGGCGTCCTCTGGACCCGTCAACCCCACGTGGCGCAACCCGAGGATCCGGTAGCTGGGTGGCATCAACCTCGAACACTAAATTCCTTACTCCATCCGTGCAAACTAAGAACAGTGCAGTGGTACCTCATGGTTCTGGCCTTTGAGCTTTGTGGGACCGTGAGTTTACGTGATTGTCGCATGCATAAACGTGACGTGACACCCGCAGGGACAAATTATTGAAATCCGGTAACCCTAACCCGGCTCTGGATACGTTTAGTGTACCTTGTCTATACTATGTGCTCCTCTTCTTTACCCCATCGCATTTTCAACTATCTAGTGCGAGAGTCCGACAGAGACGAGGGAACTCTCAGTCACTCCACGGCTCCGGAAGATAGAATTTCAGTGACTTGGATCTAATTACTCCTCCTTCGCCTGAAGCATCTTCTCGCTATACTTAGAGCCAGCCTTGAACCACCATGCGCCGACCAGAACCGTAAGTCCGCCAACAACAACGCAGGTGTAATTCATGTTGGCGGGCTCGACGGGCATCACGTACGGGAAAGAGAAGAAGACAATGGCAAACGTCAGCCAGCAGACGGTGACGCCGTTGACGATGGGGCCCCACGTTGGCCCCATGTGGAATACGCCGCGGTGCATGTTCTTTCGACGCGTCAAGAGGTTCGTGACGATGGGGAACATGTAGGAAATGTTGTTGATGGTGACAGCGGAACCGAGAAGAGAGTTGAATGCGGTGGAAGAACCCAGGTACAGACATCCCAAAGCTGCGACAGCTGCGGTGACGGCGAGCTGGGAGTTCAAGGGGATCTGCCACTTGTGGTGGACCCTCGACCAACTATCACGAACAAGTCAGAATCACTGGGTTTAATGGTGCAGTAGTTGGGCAAGGCTCAACTTACATCCGGGAAAAGGGCATCGCGCCATCACGGGAGAAGGCCCAGAAGACACGGCCAGTACTCAATTGGGAGCTGACGACGCAGGGGCCCAGAGCGACGAACAGAATGAAGGTTAGACCAAACGCTCCCCCAGCCCCCTGCGTGACTTGGCGGAACAGCTCGGCCAGCGGAAGCCCGGTGTTGGTCGTAGAAAGGGCGTCAAAGTCCTGGACGGAGAACATGAGGGTGATGAGGTAGGTGATACCCGTGACGAAGGCGATGGAGAGCGTGATGGCGATAGCCAGGGGTGCATTGCGAGATGGCTAAGCAAGGGTCAGCACACTGTCTATCAGTTGAGCAAACGAAGGAAGAAGAAGAAACTCACGTTAGGCATCTCCTCCGTGATGTGGGTGACTCCATCAAGTCCACCAAGACTGTAGAGAGGATTGACTAGCCCAGTGATGAAGCAGACAACCTGATTCTCCCAACCAGTGTTATTGATCCACGTGCGGAACACGAACTCGGTGTTGCGATGCGTCGGGGCACACGCCGCCACGGTGACCATAACCACGAACCAGCCGATTTGCAGGTAAAAGAGGGAGAACTTGTTCAGTCCAGGAATGATCTTGTTACCAAACATGACGATCCCGGCGGTGATGAGGTTCAGCCCCTGGTAGACGATGAACGTCTGCCACGCCTGGATCTCGAGGTCTCCGTGGTAGAGCGCGATCAGGGCCATGAGAACCTGAGCGTAGATCAGGTTCGTTGACGCAGTCGTGAAGATCCCTAAGGTCAACGCCTGTCAGCCTCCCCATCCCAACATGCGATTGAAAGGCGAGACAACTTACAGCCAAGCACGCTAAACCAGCCTGTGAAAAAGCTCAAGACACCCGTCATCTTCCTCGGCGCGACGGCAGCAATCCAGTGGTACATGCCGCCTTCGGTGGGATACGACGAGACGAACTCGGCCAGCGACGCGCCGAGGAAGCATTGGAGCAGGGTGACTAGGATGAAGCCGTAGATGACGGCGCCGGGCCCACCGGCGTTGATCTCGGTGATGAGGCCGAGGCCGAGGCCGGTCCACGAGATTGTCGTCGTTGAGGCGAGGCCGATGAGACTGAGAGTGCTGAAATGGCGCTTGAGCTCTTGGGTGTGACCTGGTGCGTGTGTCAGTAGATGATTGCAGGATATGATGCTGAGAAAACTCACCCATCTGCGCCAAACGGATCTCATCTGCGGAAAGGTTCTTCTCCGGAGCAGCGTCGACGCTCCGCCTCGGACTCGACGAGATGTCGGTGGGTGTCTTGACGTCTGCCATGATGTCTCCCTTGAACTCTGCCAAAGGTGATGTTCGTTCACAATTGCAAGCTCTCTTCAATTGTCAATTGTCGACAGGACACCTCAACAAGTCGTATTCGCGTGCCATAGTCACGCGTGGGCGACATCGTCAACATATATCCATGCAGATCCGTAGGACCCTTACGGTGTTTTTCGCCCCCAGAATGCCGTTAGTCCACAATTGATAGTGTACGTATGGGGTCCTTCTGGCTTCAGCCAGACCCATCAGGTGATTTTACCCCATCAATTGAGAATGAAGAACGATTGTGTTTACAGTTTTTCGTGTATCCCCCGGAAACAAGCCGTGCTTTGCCGCGATCCGATACCACGGGTCCATCTTAAAGCTATGGGGCAGATAAAATCATAGTCCCAGTCAGATCTTCTGCCAGTATTCGTAGGAGTTGATTAGTGCAAAGATACGGGCATTAAAGCCGTGGTTGATCACCCGGTAAACATCGGACCGGGTCCTCCAACTTCTCCCAAGAGACCAAGCTCCCCCGTTCATCGGACCTTAAACCGTACCACACCATCTGAACACTTTCTTTTCTGCCCTTCTGGACTGCCAAAAGTGCGGAGAAGAGGCGAGCAGGGGGCACCGAGTCATCGGTCAGGGACGATCCTTGTTAGAGCCAACCGGGCATCTCGCATCTCCCCCGGCTTTCTTCTTCCACGACCCCGGTTCATGCCCGTAACCCAGTGATACCACTGTCCTTCCGGGCAATCACCTGTTCTTCGCTCGGGGATGCCCCGAAATGCTTCTTCGTGCTGCCTTTCCTCGGCTACAGGGGGTCTCTCCCGCCGTTGGGAATTACAACGTCCCACTGAGCCAAGGTCTACGAATTCGAATCCTTCATGTTCTTTCTCTAAGAGACTAGTGTACGGAGTACGACTCTCATCCTGCCTTTTCCACAGCTAGGACGACGGGTTGTCAAAGGCCTCCATGTCTTCCCACCCTCGTTATCACCTCCGCATTCTTACCTAACCTGGCCAACATCACCGACCCGAAGTCGAGAGAGGAACCCACCCAGCCACCGCCGCTAAAGTAGCTTGTCCTGCTTGATTGATTGCGCACCCGGGTCGGGACCCCGGGGGAGGGGTTTTCCTGCTTGAACATGACATCTCTTGGTACTCGCCCATTGCCGTTCGTCGCCGGTCACGCGGCTTGTATCCGTATCTGTGTAATGACGACGATCTTCCGGGGGCCCAGCGCGATATGGGCAACTCTTGGCCGCGGTCTTGGCCGCGGAGAGAGAGTGAGAGAGAGCGAGATTCGATATGATGGTGTATATTAAGGTAGCTTGAGACCGCATCCCTGGGCTCGCAATTGAGTCCCCTACCCCAGGTCTCTGTTGAGCTTCCAACTCCTCTGTCATTCGTCAATTGCTCCCTCTCGTCCTCTCCTCTCTTCACAATGGCAGCCACCTTCAAGGCGATGGGCATCCTGGCCCTCGCCAGCTCAACAATGGCGGTGTCGCCATACGTCGCCAATCTCTCCACCAACGCCCAAGGCCTCTTGACTGAGTCCATGACGTGGATGGACCAGTACTACGACCGTTCCGCGGGGTACCTCTACGACATTGGATCCGCGTCCGCGCTGCGGCACGAGACGCGCAGCTCCGTCTGGTACGCCCTGGGTCTGCTTGCGCGCAACGACGGCGACGACGCTGCGGAGGCCGAGAAGATTATCAAGAACACCATTGGCGCGCAGTTCAAGAACGTCTCGGAGCAATGGTGAGAGCTTCTTCACACCTGAGTTGACGGGTGCAAGAGACTGACTTGACTTTCAACACAAAGGTACGGAGACTACCAAAAGTACGACGGGGAACCGTACGTGGGATCGCCTTACTACGAGGACAGCATCTACAACTCGTGGGACCCCAACTGGAGAGGTTTCGTCGGCACGACGCTCGTCATGGCGTTGGAGGAGTTCCCCCACCTGCTGAGCAACGACACCCAGGATCTCATCCTCGAGTCGCTGCACAACACCACAAAGGGAGACGAGTACCGCGTCGGCGGCGTCGACGACGACAACCTCTACCCAGCCTACAGCAATCCTGTAAGCGCCTTTCTTCTTAACAACAGCTAGAATGCAGGCACTAACACCAACAAGGCCATCATGCGCGCCCTCGTCTCAGGCTACACCGGCCGCCGCCTCAACGACGCCAACATGACGGCCTCGGGCGAGTCCTACGCCCAGGAGATCATCGATCTCTTTGACCGCGCCAACACGCTCTCCGAGTTCAACTCGGGCACCTACACGGGCGTCTCCCTCTTCGGGCTGATCCTCTGGTCCAAATACCTCCCCGAGGACTCGGTCATGACGCAAAAGGGCCCGCAGATGCTCGCCGACACGTGGAAGGCCGTCGCGCAGCTGTGGCACCCGGGCATGAAGAACATGGCCGGACCCTGGGACCGCGCCTACGGCTACGACATGAACCGCTACGTCAGCTTGATGGCGCTCTGGTTCTGGACCTTGATTGGCAAGGAGAACTCTTCCCTCATCTCTGCTGTAAGTCTATCCTCGAATTGGCTCCTCAGGCCAAGGCCCCAGGAGCGCACTCGTAGAACAACAGCATACTAACTCCGAATAGCCTCAAGTCATGTCCCACGCCGCCGACTACGCCTGGGCCCCCCTCTTCGCCGTCCTCGCCGACTTCCACGCAAGCCTCCTCCCCGAAGGCCTCGTCGCGAACCTCACCACCTTTGGCAGCGAAGACCGCACCTTCTCCGCCTCAACCTTTTACCCGCCCTACGACCTCGTCCCCCGCAACATCAGCACCTGGCTCTCGGAAAACCTCACCATCGGCGCAGAATCCTTCAAGGAGAACGTCGTCGGCGGGCCCTCCATCAACCAGGCGTCCTTCAACCCGGCCGTCGTGCAGTGGGACACGGGCGCCGAGATCGCCTTTATCTCGCTGTACCCCACCGAGATGTCGCTCGACGTCGAGGTCGCGCCGAATAAGCTGAGCCTGAGCTACCCCAACGGCACCGCCGACTCCATCTTTACGTTTGTCGTCGGTACCTTTATCAAGAAGCCCACCATCACCGGCTGGGCTGATGTTCAGGGCCTGTCTGTGAATGTCTCGGGCAACGTCAACGAGACGTACGCGCTGTCGTTTGCTGGGTCCATGGGAGGCACCAGCTCGCCCATCCGCGACTTTGAGTTTTGGAACTTTACATACACGCTGCCTCAGGGCTTCGAGGGCACGCCGAGCATTGTCCTCGACTTGAACTTGTTGTAAGGATGAGATGGGTGAGGGGTTAGATGTCAGGCTCCTTGAGGCTAGGCATGTTTATGGTGTACATAGTTGAGCATTCCGGCTTGGGATGTTCATGATAATGAAGTAATGATATTGGTAGTAATGGCAGGGAACCTCTACCGTCCACAAAGGTCGTCGATAAACGCAATCAATGGGTGGAATTGAATTCCATTATGCTCTTCGTCGTCGATGAGAGAGTAGTAATCTTGATGATATTTGACGATTTCCTCAATTTTGGATGCGATTATCAATCAATCGCAGAGTATTACAGTACATTTATGTTTTACACGTGCCTCTCATAAAACTTAGCCCCTAAAGTAAGCAAGAAGGCCTCGCTCAACAGCGACACCAACCGCGCCAGTAGCAGCAACAATCCACACCCACTGGTTATCGTACTCCCCAAGACTGGGCCAGAAGCTGTTCTTGTCGCGCTTGTACTCCTGGAGCTGCTGGAACTTGAGCGGGTTCTCCTTGGCGTAGCGCTCCTCCTGGCTGGCCTCAGTGACCTTATCGCCGCCGAGGTAGCGGAGGACAATGTAGTTGACGATGGGGCCGAGGGCGGCGAGGGGGTGCATCATACCGGCGCTGTAAAGGAGGACAGGGAAGGACAGGTGGACGAGGGCGTCGCCAAGGTAGCTATGCTTGGTTAACTTTCATAATTCAATGAGAGAAGTTGAGACCCATGGGTTACTTACTTCGGGTGGCGGACAATGCTCCAGACGCCCTCGCGGTTGATCTCCTTGCTCTTCCTAGAGTGTTCCTCAAGCTGGCTGTCCGCAATGGTCTCGAGGGCAAGACCAGCGGTGAAGAGGAAGACAGCCAAGCTATGGAACGTCTCGGGGAACTCCGTGAAAGCAGACGACCGCGCGCTGGTCAACGGCGCACTGAATGGCAACGTAAACGGCAAAGCAATTAGTGTCTGCAGCGCAGCCTCGGGCAAGAACATGCTGAAGAAGGCCTTGTCCCAGAACTTGGGGTCCTTCTTCTTCAACGCGACGTAGCGGTCGTCGTCCTTGCCACGCTTCACGCTGCGGGTGGCGATGCGGTAGAATAGACGGGCACCCCAGGCGCTAACACCAGTGAGGAGCAGCTTCTGGGTGTATCCGAGAGAGTTCCATGCCGAGGGGACGGACAGACCATCGTGAGCTACGCGGGCGCCGATGGCGGTCCACCAGGCGTTGGCGACTTGACCAGAGGGCCACAGCCAGTCTTTCGTGTCTGCGCGGTCGGTGTACCGCGCGACGGCGTAGACTACGGTGCTCAAGCCGGCGTGGAGGCCAAAGGATGGGAGTAAGGCGTTTTGTACGAGGCCGAGGGTTGATGTCGTAGCCGCATTGACGGGGTTGCTGGGGTGGAGGCTGAAGTGCGAGCCGTAGCGATCCTGCTCGGCACCGGAGACTCTTGGCAGTCTTCTTGAGATCCCCTCTGCAGCTGGACCTGCCTTGCCGCCAAAGTGGGCTCCGAAGCGGTCTTGCTCAGCTCCCGAGGCGTGGGGGAGGTGTTCGTTGACCTTGGATCCGGAGGGCAGCTTGTCGCTGCCGAACCAGCCGCCGAAGCGGTCCTGCTCAGCACCGGACGTCTTTGGGATCTTGTCCTTGATGTCCGAGGCAGACGGCAACTTGTCGCCTCCGAACCAACTTCCAAACTGATCCTGTTCTGCGCCAGTTCCCTTGGGCAGCTTCTCGTTGATCTGGGAGGCAGAAGGCAGCTTCTCCTTGATCTTGTCCGTGACCTGATCGACAACGCCCTCCCAGTGCGCAGCGTACCGGTCCTGCTCGGCGCCCGAGGCACTGGGCAAGTGTTCCTTGACCCAAGTGCCGGCGGGCTGTCCCTTGTTACCACCGAACCAGCGATCATACCGATCTTGCTCGGCGCCAGACACACGTGGCAGCTTCTCGCCGAGCTTGTCGACAGAAGGAAGCTCGTGGCCACCAAACCAGCCCTCGTAGCGATCTTGCTCGGCCCCAGAACCCCGCGGGAGGTTCTGTCTCAGCTTCTCGGCAGCCTGGTCTCCCTTATTTCCGCCGAACCAGCCTCCGTAGCGGTCTTGCTCGGCACCGACGCCTCGGGGCAGGTTCTCTTTGATCCTGTCCGCAGCGTGCTCGAGCTTCTCGGTGGCTTTGTCAGCTTTCCCACCGAACCAACCCCCATAGCGCTCTTGTTCGGCGCCGGCGCCGCGGGGGAGGTTCTCCTTGAGTCTGTCGGCGGCATGTTCAATCTTTTCGGTAGCTTTATCGGCTTTGCCACCGAACCAACCGCCGTACCGATCCTGCTCGGCGCCCGAGGCCACGGGCAAGTGTTGTGCCGTGGGGATTTCGTTAGTATTGACGCCTAGGCGGGCATTGTAGCCCTCTCCCCGGTCCGTCATTGTGCTTTGGATTGTCGTAGACTGGACTCAATGGTATCGTATGACGAACGTAAGGAAACCGTCAATGAAACTTTCGATGGGAAGGGAGAAGAAGAGAAGGGGCAGAGGGTACTAGATAGTATTTGAATGGCACATGTAAACAGGGAGGAGGGGAAGCTCCGGAACGAGCTCTGGTGGCATGTTTCCGAATGGCCCTTACATCTGAAAGCTAGAAGCTCTGAGCTTACCTACAGCTAACTGCTACCTACCTCCCCCCAATTCGCCTCTACAGTAAAGCTGTGCTGTAAGGATGACGTCTACCCCACGGTAGGGCGGGTTACCCCTTGTTCCTCGACGTCACTGGGCGTCCCGATCCGATGAATTGGCTGATGCGGTTAGCTTCGCAGGTCTGGGTAGTACCACTGCAAGTCTTCTCGTCACTCGCTTCAAAACAGCAAAGCTTCTGTAAAGAATTGAACATGATACGGAGACTGATATATTACTGTATGGATCCTCTAGATGTCTAGCTCAATACATAGCTTAAGGATTGCGCCGGATGCTGTTTGTGAGGCTCCTCAATGAGAGAGAGACGACTTACACGATACTTTCATTACCCAAGGTACGTACGCACAGGAGTTCACTAAAATTGCGGGGTCTGCTGGTGCAGATCGACGAGCACCTGCATTCTTGGCCAGGAACATGGGCTGACGGATCCTCTGCTCGGACACGGCGGGCATCCAACCCCAGGTTTCGTACAATATCTGACATGACGGATAGTCAAAGTCTCCAAAAAGCTGTGCTTGGCGTAAAATAACAAGAGCACCTGTATACTTATTTTAAAAGATCACTGTCGCACCGAATGACGAGTGGAAATGTGGTATTCAAAGAGGCAGAGAACAATATCACACGGATTTTGTGGGTATCTACAATGTCATAATAGAAGCCTCGGTATCCCATATGACCTAGCAAATACCAAATCAAAGCTTATGGCCAAACAATAACAAATGGGGAATAATCAAACAATTTTACTTCCAACCGGCTGAAACCGAAAGCAGTGCGCGACGCCGGTTCCCAAACGCCAAACACCACTCCATTTCCGCGCCCCCAACCCGATGAAGAACGACAGAAACATCCTAAAAGGAGACAGAGCAGAACGGCAAAGAGTCAAAACCAATTACCGCCGCCGTGGCCCCCATATCGATCGTACTCTGAAAACCCAATCTGCGGAGGCGGGAACATGGGCGACACAACCTCTGTCTTACGCTGCCCGTCCTCATCCAGGTACGTCGCCGAGTCGAGAATCAAATCAAACAACGTCTCCTCTTCGCTCTCGTCCACCGAGACAGACGGGTTCGGCGAGAACGGCGGCGCCGTCTTCGGGGCTGTATTCAAGCTCGTGTTGGTTGTCGCGCTCGTGGTGGTACTCCTCGCGGTGGTACCGTCAACACCACCAACACCACCACCTGCTATCGGCAGACTTAGTCGCTCAGACTTTGCCGACGCCTGTGATGAAGCCCGCGAGTACGAACTAATCAACTCTTCAAGCATCCGACAACTCTTACAGAGGATCCCAATTCCCGAGTCGGAGAACCTACACGACAACTTCAGTGTTCCCTGCGCCGCAGCCGAGGAACTGCTGAAGTGGCGCTTGTCTGAGAAGATGTCTTCGCCCGGTCGGAGACTCTCTCTCATGTTGCACTTGCTGCACCGGATGTCTGCTGTCTTGTTGCTATTGCTAGATTCCCGGTAGCCGCCGGCGCTGCTCGGTGTTGACTCGACGCCCGAAGAGTACTCTGCGTCCGAGTGGGCTTTGGGTGAGGTGTCGTGTTCCGAGACTGGGCTAGGGCCCACGTCAGAGTGCTCTGTCAAGGCTGATATGCGCGGGAACGGTATCGTGAGCATTGTTGGGACTGGAAGCGTTGCGGCCCGTGTCAGCTTTTCGCGCCTCGCTTCGTTGCTGTTGCTTGTCTGGCGTTGACGTTGACGTTCAAGGCCGGGGCCGTCCCAAGCCGCACCCTTGGTTTCATTGACGGCAATCGTAGGACCACGCTGAAAGAATCGTTGTAGACTCCTGGTGCTGGAGCTGGACGCAGACGACAGGTTACGTGGTCGACCAGTTGTTGTGTCCAGTGACGCTGATGACTTTCCGGTGTGACCAGGCGGCTGATTGCGACAAGAGATGAAGACGCTTCTGAGATGCGCTTCAACATCCAGGGATAGGGACGCAGTGATAACGGGTATCTGCGCGGAAAACGAGCCGCTGTCGGCCGATTGCGAGGCGAGAAACCGAAGCCGTTCCTCCAAGCTAGCCTTCAAGTTCGACATGTTGCCCGCAGCAAAGACTTCCTGTTCTACCAGCGGCAGCTCTACGGCGGGCAAGGCAACTAAAGCCTGTCAGTGAATGTGTTCGCATTCTTGGATCTAGAATACTCACCAGGCTTCGGTACCACTCTGTCAAGAGGGAATAGCCACCTCCACAGCTCATCCCACGAGTCGAAAATCTTATTGCCCATCTGTTCAGATAGTTTCTGTGCTTTCATACTACTGAGGCCATCTTCTGGATCGGCCCATTCAGAGTCGCCATCCGATCTTGGTTCGCACATTTGCTCTCTAGGTAGCATCAAGTGTTGCTTGAATGCGTTGGGCTCCGAGAAACCATCCTCACACCGCGGGCACTGAAAGAGGTGAGCATCGCCGCAACGCTTATGATCCTTTGCGATATGCTTCCTAATGCCATTTAGTTATTGCTCTCCATTCTGCCAATGATTTGATACTTACTGCAAGTCTGCGAAATCTTTCCATTTTCCGTTGGCGCAGTGCCACTTGTCATTGACGTTGAATCGTGCCGGATTTCGCAGCCTGTAAGGGCATGGCAGCAATCCACCTTGGCCACTGCTTTCTCTTTGATTATTCGAGGAATAGTAGTCGACAATCGATGACCCCCCGCTGGACCTTGTATCCTGCTTGGAAGACTGCGCGTTGCGTTCGTCTGTCGCGGCCATCTTGATCTGACCACCAGCTCTGCCTGCGGTCTCCTGGAGCGACTTCGATTCCAGAGCCAGACGGGCTTGCGCAGGCCCTCCGCTCCCACTGTTAGCGCCTCCTGTCTGTGCAAGACGGGAGATGTCTTCGAGACATCGTGCTACAGTGTCCCAGACTTTGAGGGGAGTCGAGGATCTGTCGGCGCCAGCGCCAAATTCCTCGTCCAATATCATGGAACAGATACGAGACACCAATGGCTTCTCACCATCTGGTAGAGCATCGTTCGACGCCTTGATGTCCTTCCGATAGCTTTCCAGGTTGGAGTCTCTTGGCGGCAGACGTGCAGGTTGATTTTGTGAACGGCTCTCACTGAGCTGCTCATGTTTAGGATGGGCTCCAAGCCTAATTACCAGGTTAGCTGGCCAACGTTGAAGATGTTGTCCTCGATGGGCACGCATACCTAGGCATCTCCGGCATCCTTCCCTTTGATGGGGTCGCCGGCATGCTCATGGAGTGCGTCGGCCTAGACGGTGTCTGTGGCTCCGACGAAGGGGGAGCTTTGCGAGGCGTGCTGGCTGACGTCTCTACGCCGCCAGCTTTAGAAGAATCAGAGGAGTCTTTGCGTTTCAAGAGAATCGAGTCTCTTAGCGGCAGACGTCGACGCTTGGGTGAAGTCTGCTTGACGTTCCCAGATCGTACAAGGCCCCGTGGCGGAACGGGAAACTCCCAGGAGTCGTGAACCAGCCGGTTCTCTTGGTCCTCCTCATGACTCTTCTTGTCTCGGCGTCCTTCTCTGCTATGTGACAGGATGCGCAGCGTCATAACCGGGCTTCGGCTTCTGTCAAATGGCCTCGTCGACGAGCTGTAGACGCGTCCCGAAGAGGCACTCGACCGCTGAAGTGGGACAGGCGGCACAGCAGTCTTTGGTGCATCTTCTGGCGAGGTATATCTTGATCGAATGGTAGGTCTGCTGACTGGCAGCGGTGGGCGGTACTGCGTTTCGACTCTGGTTCTTTGACCTGGCGCACTTGTTCCCCGTGATCGGCTACCGGATGGGTGTTCCGGCCGGCGTGGCGGGATCTGCTGCGGATGCGTGTGCAGGGGGTTCATGTTGGGCATCCAGTGATGGTCTCTTGCCCCTATCCCTGTTGTTTTACGTCTTGCGTATTGAACATGAGCTTAAAATCGCCAGCGCAGAATACTGCTGGCACAACCAAGCACAACTGTGTCTGTGAAGAAAGACTCGTCCAAGAAAAAAAACAGCGACGACCCACGAAACGAACAGCGTGTACATTGAAACCGAATTCACGAAGCAGCAAACACCAGGGCCAGCCTGGTGGGGGATCTGAACAGTCATATGTGCTCGCTTTGTGTACGCCGGCAGCTTCATGCTTTGGAGGGATGAACATGCAGAACATGCTCAAGAGGGCGGACGGCACGACTCGGATCGAACAGACAACCTGTCACTAGTCCCATCGTTAGTCAAAATCATTTCAGACACTGATGCGCAAGACGGGATCCCGAGACTCGGTGACTGCATCGCACCCATTGGCCCGAAGTCGAAGGGAGAAGCGAGCCGAACTAAGACGGGAGTCTAAGGGTCGATAACCAAGACAAGGTCTCAAAGTCCAGCCTGCGGCGGGGCATCTGTGGCACCCCAAAACAGTCCCTTTTTCGACAGCTTTGCCAGTCAAGCCAGTGACCATTGGACTGCTAGGCTCTAGCATATCCCTTCCATTGAGCACGACACAATAGAAGAGGTTGGACTCCCTCGATGGCTGGGCCTCGACACACCATAGACCATGTGCAGGGCAACTTTGCCAGCGAGATTCATCTTCCAAATGACGATGTTGACTTTTGTGGCAGAGTAGCAACAACCAAGACCTGCATCGCTCGATGACAGATCATGTCCCGTGGCCCGTGGGCATAAGAAAAGTTTGATACCGCCGTATCTGATGATCAGATCATGGGTGGTGGTGTCGCGGGGGAAGCGTGCGATGGTTGTCAAGCCGACCTCTGTCGAGAATGCCCAGCAAGGCGCCGTTACACAATGTCGTCTTCGCCGGCATAGACTTTTTCATCGGGCACCTTGAGGCCATGAGTACCTTGCGCTTTCGTGGCCCTTCGTGTCACCCCATTGTCCCATTGACGAGATTCCTTGGCAGACATCTCGACATTGGTGTAAGTCAAGATGCTCTTGGTTTCATCGACGACAAAGTCGCACCCGTTCCAGTGATGGCATTCCCAGTGTTAGATGCGCACGCCTTGAACTTGCAAGTTACACCAGAATTTGTAGGAAATTGTGTCGAAATCCGGCGGTGAGGATGAGAGTCTTCGGTAGTCCCGCGCCATCGTATTCCTCAGCGGGTAAAACAACAGATAGACGGGATGAACGAGTGGACCTGGGGCTGGAAGATGGAAAACCGAGCAATGGCGAAAAGCAAAGTCTCGCAGCACTCAGCCGTCGTGTTGGTGGGTGGTGGGGGGCTCCAAGGGCAGGCAGTGGCTTATCTTATCGGAGCGCGCAAGCTCCGGTTCACCTGGAGGTCACCATAAAGGTACGTACTGCGAGGCTCCTGGAAATGCGCGAGAGCCCATCCCACAGGCGGCCATGATCAACATTCAAGCCCATCGGGGATTTCAACATCGCAACGAGGCTACACAAACTCAATCGATATCGAGCCATCTTCTTTAGCACCGCATACCAGTCACTCGTTTTGATCCTCAGAAGTGTTCGATCTCTACGCAAGCCCCAGGACTCCCCGGCAACAAATCGCGTAACCAAGAATCCGACGACACCGAAATTCCCAATTGCTGAACACCACCACACCCAATCCACGAACTCCTCCTCACCACGTGCTGAAGAGCTCTCCAGATCGCGAGCACAGGGTAGCCTATATACAACATGGCTGACGCCGGCTATACCAATGGCCCAGGCAACACGCCCCTGGCTGAGGTCAAGAAGCCCAAGAAGAAGAAGGTCCTACTCATGGGAAAGAGTGGCTCGGGAAAGTCGAGCATGCGAAGCATCATCTTCAGCAACTACATTGCCCGTGATACCCGGAGACTGTAAGCCCTCTTCTCCTATACCTGGTGGTTCCTTTAGCTATTTCATCCGTATAGAGACTGACCACGGAACCAAACAGCGGCGCAACAATAGACATCGACCTCTCCCACGTCAAATTCCTCGGAAACCTCACCCTCAACCTCTGGGACTGCGGCGGCCAAGAGGCCTTTATGGAAAACTACCTCTCCCAGCAGCGCGTCCATGTCTTCTCCAACGTCGGCGTCCTCATCTACGTCTTCGATATTGAGTCCCGCGACATTGACCGCGACCTTGCAACCTACGTTTCTATCATCTCCGCCCTCCTCCAATTCTCCCCGGGCGCCAAGATCTACGTCCTCATCCACAAGATGGACCTCGTCGTCCCCGCCCACCGTGAATCCGTCTACGACGACCGCGTTCGCGTCGTCCGCCAGCGCACCGCAGAGTACGCAAACAGCATCGGCTACCTCCACCAGCAGCATCCAGACGCCGCCGACGACCCCACCAGCCCCTCGACGGCGCCCCCCGCCGGCGGTTTCGACATCACTCCCTTCGCCACCAGCATCTGGGACCAGAGCCTCTACAAGGCCTGGGCGAGCATCATCCACGACCTCGTCCCCAACCTGGCCACGATCGAACGCAACCTCGCCAATCTCGGCGTCGCCATCGAGGCAGAGGAGCTCCTACTCTTCGAGCGCACCTCCTTCCTCGCCGTCTCCTCCTGGACCTCGGAAGAAGGCCAGCGGAACCCCACCGAGGACAGGCTGGAGCGCATGTCCAACATCATGAAGCACTTCAAGCAGACCATCAGCCGCTTCACCGGCACCCCGCGCAACGCAGAGCAATTTGTGCGCATGGAGCATAAAGCCGGCACGCGCTTCAACCTCTTCATCCTCAAGTTCACGACGAATACCTACCTGATGGTCATTCTGCCACCCGGCGAGGCTAGGTTCAACGCCGCCATGCTCAACTGCCAGATCGCGATTGAGCATTTCAAATTCCTAGACGGTCCGGCTACCATGATCTCGCAAGGCGGCGGCAGCACAGCATGAGAGTATTCCAAAGAGGGGCTGTAAATAATGCGAACCTCGCGGATCTGTTTCTAGTTGGTTTATACGTATCGGCAACAAACAGTTTGCCGCAGCGGCGTATGGCAAGGGATGATTAATGATACCATTTGAAGGGGCGTTGAAGGGCCTCAAAACTGTACAACAAATAAGTACATGTACGCTTAGCACAAAGGTACTTTGGCAGCAAGCAATAAAGGACTTGCCGACCTGATGTTACTGTTTCATGTGGGCGTGTCTATTTCTCAAGCAAAGTCTACATTCCACGCAGAGGCAAACGGCCTCAAATGCCCAGACCCAAAGCCACCCGGCTATAATGCGGGTCAGGGCCCCAAAGTACCAAACGCCGCCCGGTTCCCGCCATTTTCTTTTCCGTCTGCCTCGTGCATTAAGCCCACTTGACGACCGCGGTGCCGCCCTTCTTGAACTCAGACATCTCGCCCAACACCAAGCTGCGATCGGTGTGGTCCTTGTTGGGGAAAGTCGTGGCCAATACCCAGGACCTGTTGCGGGTATCCGCAGAAGCGCGCTGCACGAATTCGTAGACGTCATTGATGGTGTTGGTAGTGTTGAAGCGAGCAGGCAGTCTGGTGCCATTGGGCAACTGGATACGGAGGGTCAGGGTAGGCTGAGACTCATCGACAGCCTGCTGAGGGCCAGTCGAGCTGGCACTGGCCGAGGCCGAAGCAGCAGGGGCGGCTGTGGTGGACGAAGAGCTGCCCTCACCGGGAACGGGGCTACCGAGCCGGCGACCCTCTCCGCCGAACGGCTTGTATGTCTTGGGCAACGGGTGGTAGTTCTCCTGGTGTTGATGAAGCTTCACGTCGACCGGCTGATCGTAGCGAACATTCATCAAGTGCAGAGGGGCTCTACCAGCCCGAATCATGTTGAGATCCATCGCATTCTCGGGGTCGTCGAATCGGTGAAGCTCGCCATCGTCAATGCTGAAGCCATCCTGCCACAGGTGCAGTGTACGCTCCTGAGGCTCGCCGGTCGCGCCCGCTGAGCCACCCGCACCCTCCTGAGCATCAGGGTCGGGAATACTGCGGCTCTCGGAGCCCTCGCCACCCAACGTGGTGCCGCTTCCGCGGAAAGCACCGGAGCGCGAAGGGCCCGCGGGCGATGCAGTCTCTGGCCGGGATGCGTTCCTGGTCTGCGTCAGTCCTGTCGTCCTCGTAGCATTCTCTTGCATTGTGAACTTACGCCTTGGCCTTGGCGAGGATGTCGCTGATGATCTTCTTAGCACCACCGCCCTCTTGTTGAGACGGGTCCTGCACAGCCAGTCCAGACTTTTCACCGCCAGCAAAGAGGTCGCCGCGGCCTCTGTCATCGTCGTCCTCGTCATCTTCATCGTCATCGTCGTCGTGTGCGTGGCCTCCTCCAATAGAGCTAAGCGTTGCGAGACCCTTCTTCTTAGGCGCTGCCTTCTTTACGGTGCTCGCTCTGCCGACCGACTCGGGCGCGGGTCGTCCATCGAGGGTTCGGGGACCGGTGTATTCGGCGGGAGCAGGAGCAGAAGCTTGAGCCTGCGCAACGGGTTCGATTTCTTCCTCACCGGAGTCGTGGTCGGCGTAGTAGGCTTGGGCGGCAAGGCCGATGTCCCAGTTTGCGGATTCGAGGTACTCTGTGCACTTAACGCAAAGTTAGTCAGGTAATTCACCACGCTCTTCCCAAACACCTTACCCTAGCTTCGGGCATGCCTGTCAGGCTCTTGAAGTCGCGAAGTATATTGTTGCGCGAAGCGCTGTTGGAGCTCCCAGACATGTTGGCGGTACTGGATGTGGTATGGCGGGGGAGGGTGAGGTGTTGATGGGGAAGGATGAAATGGACGGAAGATGAAAAGAGAATTGGAGTGGTCTCTTAACCTAGTGTATAACGGCGCGGTCGTTTAATAAGGTAGGTAGAGATATCAACAGTGAATCCGTGGTCTTTTTGAAGCTCAGTTTTCTTTGAAGGTTGCGCTGTGCAGTGGTTGAAAGGCGAAGTGGGAGACGAATAGCAGGCAGCTTAGTGGTCGTAACTGCTTCCACGGGCATTGGAGCTGCATCCGTAACGAAAGGTACCTGGCCGTCTAGCACATTCCCTGTGACGTGAGGGAGGAGCCACCGCCCATACCGACTGCCCCAACCCCACCATAGGTACACCGCCACTTTTGCGACTTATCTAATCTCTCTAGATTGTGGCTGAAGCTTCGACGGGGAAAGTCGAATACTTACGCACAGACCCCGCAGACTCCAAGCCGGCGCAGTGCAGCAACACGTTGGGGGAGGCGGCAGCTGCGGTGTGATTTTCCGAGGTGATGCCGTAGCCGTAGCTCCCCGTCCCATCATCGAACTGCCCTGCGCCGAATCTCGGTAAACCTGCTCGTCGACCAAGTTTCCAATCATCCCCACGATCACTACCTTCCGAACCCCCAAGCCAGCGTCGACGATGGCTTCCGACGACTCCCTCCACCCCCTTGCCGAGTCCGGCGTGACAATCCGGTCCGACAGCGAGCAGTACTCCCAAGGCGAGGATCTCACCGAATCACCTCCCTCGTCCAACTCGCCCATCATCCTCTACAAGCCGCCTACGTTCTGGGGCCTGGTTCGCGGGGCCGCTATCAACCTGTTCCTCCCCTTTATCAATGGCATGATGCTGGGATTCGGAGAGCTATTTGCACACGAGGCTGCCTTCAGGCTAGGATGGGGCGGCACCAAGGTACGAAACGGAGTTGTTAGACGCTCGCATACATGCATCCCCAGAGCATGCGCATACTGCGAGATTTCAGCCGAAGATGGCGATACATGTTGCAATAGTGTCTAACACACATATTACAGGTGTTCCCCTTGTCCCGGAGAACGGCGCACGCTATCGGCCCCGGCCTTGAGATTCGCGACAAGCACCGGAGGCCCTCTACCGGTCTCGACGATTTGACGAGCTTGGAGTGACTAGGCGGGTGGGAATAAAAGCACGAGTGCACCTATAAAGACGGGATATTTCCGACCGCGTGTGAGGTCGCAAGCTGCTCTAAGGAAGACGACAAGAAACGACGGCATCCCTCAGTGACAGAAAGCTGCTGCAAGCGGTGTCGGAATCATTACAAACAATGCCCAGCCAGATATATTACTTACCTAGGCAAGGCTACATGCATCGGCGTACGGGGAGAGTAAAGGCATTTACAAAGTACGGCCCTTGGACAGATGGTGTTGGTGTGGACCAGGTTACAGTGACGAGTTCAAGACTCGAGGGTCGTACATAAGCAAGGATCAAAAGAAACCAAAATACAGCATGTTCCCTCATTTATTGATGGTTAGCCAACAATCTCAGCTTTGCAAATTTCCCCATAACCGCACGGCTATAATCGAGCCTTCCGGTGTCATTGATATCCAATGCTGACCTTCATGAGTCTCGTCCCCCAGACTCAACCTGAGTGACTCTCCCATGGCCGCGGAACGGAGCCGGAGCTTGGACCCGCTTCCCGTCCCACCCGACATTTCCCCGGCGCGTCTGCGGTTCCAATGGCGAGGTCCCCAAAAATTTCCAGCAACTCGCGCTGGAGACAGAAAGACGCTGACTAGAGCGTCAGTCTGCAATTCTCAACACCCTCCCAACCCTCCTCCCTCAGAAACTGCCCACCATGCTGCCCAGCAGAGGTGTTCTTCGTTCGCTGCCCTCCACGAGAGCGGCCAGCAGCATAACCCGCCAAAGTGTACATTCTTCCTCTCCCACCCTCTGCCTTCGGAATCCAATGCGCATCAAGTACTAACGTGCAGTGACCAGATCTCCCGGGCACCCAGACGACTCGGCGATGGACGGCAATTTGGAACCTCGATGCGCAACGGCAGTGCGCCCTGGGCGGCACTGAGATCGACCAACTTCAGACCAGGTGGCCTTGCCGGCACAGTAGCCATCGGCGGCTCCCTCGAGACGAGAAGAGCAATCTCCCTCTGGGACAAGTCTGAGCCCCAGCCGACACCATCAGCACCGTCACCAGTCGCACCAGCTGCACCGGCTACCCCCGTTGCGCCCTCAGGGTCCGTCGACGCAGCCTCAGCATCCGCTTCATCTATCCCTCCTTCCGCACCGGCCGCACCTGTAGCACCCGTCGTCCCCGAGGCCGCAGCACCCTCGACCTCTTCCCTTCCCGAGCTCGATGCCGCCTCCCTCCTCGATCTCCCCGAACAAATCGGCTTCCTCAAGACCCTCGGCCTCGACTTCGGCTGGGGCCCTTCGAGCGTGATGCAATGGGCCATCGAACACGTCCACGTCCTCTCCGGCATGCCGTGGTGGGGCTCCATCGCCGCGACGGCCATCCTTCTCCGTCTCATCATGTTCAAGCCGCTCCTCAAGTCCCAAGACACCTCGGCGAGGATGCAGAAGCTCCACCAGGATCCGGCCTACGACGAGACCCGCAAGGCGATGCAGGAGGCCATGGCGAGCGGTAACTCGGCCGCCATGACTGAGGCCCGTCGCGACCTGTCCATGCTGAACAAGCGCGCCGGCGTGAACCCCCTCAACGCCTTCTGGGGTCTCCTCCAGATCCCCTTTGGATACGGCATGTTCCGTGTCCTCAACGGCGCTGCCAGCATCCCCGTCCCTGGCATGGAAACTGGTGGTTTCCTGTGGATCACGGATTTGACCGTCTCTGACCCTTACTTCCTCCTGCCTATTGCCGGTCCGATGGCCATGTTTGCCATGGTCAAGGTACGTGAAACCCAGGCGACCCAGCTTGCTTCAATCTAGATGCTAACATGTCGAGTTTCAGCTCGGCTCCAAGTACTCCACGCCTCAAGCCAAGGCCCAGCAAAAGCTGATGATGTACATCCTCGGACCCCTCTCCGTAATCTTCACCTCGTACCTCCCCGCCGGCGTCCAGTTCTACTTCTTCATCACCGGTCTCATCGGTGTCGCCCAGAACTGGCTCTTCTCCAAGGCCGCCTTCCGCTCCCTCTTCAACCTCACACCCATCGCCACTCCCGGCCCTACCATCGGCACCACAGCCGGCCCGACCAGAATCGCTTCCGGTCCCACACGTCTGAACTACCAGGCCCCGCGCACGACTCCTGCCCCCGCATCTCCTGCGGCTGATGCCGGCAGCATCAAGGGCATCGTCGACAACTTGAAGCAGACCGTCCACAACGCCAAGGGCGGTGCCGGAAACCACCTCGAGGCCGGCCGCAAGCGCGAGGCGGAGAAGGCTGCTAAGAAGTACGCTGAGCAGAGAGGCGAGCAGGAGAGACAGAAGTTCTGGAGCGAGACACGGAAGAAGTAAATGATTGCGTTTTGGGGTTGTTGTACTGGTGATCAGTACCAGACGGTGGAAGAGCATTGACTGGGATCACCGTACCTTGCACTTGTAAAATATCAAAAAGAATACGGACGGAAACTCCCGAGTTTTGTGGAAGAGAAGGAGTTTTGAGATACTGTACCATATGGGTGTAGAACAAAGACAAATCATCTGGGTACCATGCTGCCACAATGCAATAATAGAGAATTACTCTCCTAAATTTCATGTCGCCGATCACGGTGAATTGCGACTAATGATGCCCATGAAACGTCCAGGGCTACCTATCCAGGACTCCAAAACTGCCTTTCGGCTAGTTTCTCATCTTGGAGTGAAGATATGTATGCCAATAATATGAAGCATTGAAGCCTTATTGTCGTCAGCATTCAGATGCGTCACGGCTAATGCAAAGCCCAATCCGTCCTTGCTCTCGACGTCTCATACACTGGAATATCACCAGGCCGCATACTTTCGATACTCGAGAGCTATTCCTGAGGCGTAATACTCACAGAGGGCAAAAAAAAAGGTCATTCATAGGGAATTGAACCAAAAGCATTGAGCGAAGGTTGAGGGCGGTCAAGGAAGAATGGATTCCACTGGCGCCTCCTTAACCACTTGACCACCTGCCCCTTTCGCTTGTGATAGCATGAGACAAGAGGATGATCAACTACCCTTCCATCTCCTTCCTGCTAGGTACCTGAGGCATATGAGGAAGGTAGCGAGAGGTGGTGGCTCATTGACCGTACCTGCTTCCCGTCGGTGACCGTACCTGCCTCGATTCATAACCCGCGCCTCCAACAGGATCGTTCTTTCTATGTCTCCTATGACTTCCCTGGTGCCTGCCTTGCCTTGCCTTATATCCAGATCGAGGTCGCTCTTTCGTCAACCAAGCCCAATCGATCCCCATGGTCGAGCGGTATAACGCCCTGGTCCGTTAGTAACGAACTTGGTATGAAATCTCGAGAAGTCGCAATAGATGGAGGATTTCGTAGGGGGTCCAGTTCAATTCACGAACTGGGCACCTGAGCTTTTGCTTTTCTGCTCCTTTTGACTTTCAGATATGTGCCATTCAAGGCATCCACCAAGATATGTGAAGTAGTCCGAAGGTATTGGCCCTCTGGTTCTCGCCCTGCCTCGGCCCATAAGGTACTCACACGCGAACATTTCAAAGTCGCTCCATCTGAGGAGATATCTTTGGTATATGCTCACAAGAATTTGATGCACGTGACTCATTCACCGCTGTGAGATACCCATCAGCAAAGATGGCCGCCAGAAGTGATGTTTTCACATTATCTCGTCGATGGATAATAGGTGCTTGGAGTCATGGATGTTTCTACACACCTCGTCTAGTCCCGAATGAACATTTCAAGCACCAAGAGTCGTCGACTTCATGTTCGGGCCCGTAGCCAAGTTCCCCATCGGCCCGGCTTCATTCTATGCGCATGCAGACGGACTTGGCGCCTCTGGTCTTTGTACTGACATCGTCACAGTAGCCTTCAGGTCGTGGGCTTCTCTGGCTTTGGCCGTCTTGGCGAGGATAGCCGTTACGATACATCCATGTTGAAATTCCAGGTCTAATCCTAGTCTTCCGAGCGACGACTGCATGTCACTGACAATTCTGGATACCATAGATGAAAGGCCATCAATGAGAAGCGTCACCTTCTGATTCCAGTCCCCCTCCCGCTTTTCTCGCCCAACCGCTCTTAGGTGACAGCTCTCTTCCCGTCGTTATGGAGACTCGAACATACTTTTCCTGGGCTAAGAAATCATACATTAGCACAAGAGTTGGACGTGACGAGAAAGACATCGGCCATGGTTCTCTCTCCAACTTCGAGCTGCGTGGCCTCACTTTACTAGACTCGGTGATGATTCAGCAGACACTCTGGGATATGAGTGTATAAGAAAGCATCTCCGTGGGATAAGGGCATACTGCAAGGCACCTGCCGCTAGACCAGTCACCATCAGGTAACCACCGTAGACAAGTCGCGGGAGAAACGTAGAATGCCAAGTGTCGGAATCAACTCCCTGAGTCACATTCATCATAAACATCTAATCTAAAGTTTACAGAAGCTAAAAATAATCAAAACACTCAATACCAACTGACAAAAGAGTTCACCCCCCCGGTGCCGATTTGGGGGCTACATCTCTGGCGCTCATGCTGGGATTCGAACTCGGGTACTCGCTAAGCCTGTCGTCGAGTAGGCTGGTTGGCGTTAAAGTTGACCGTTGACCTTGAACCATTCCACCACCCACGCCACAGTTTGACCTGACCCCCGACCTAGAGGGCGCCTGCTGTGCTGGTGACGGAATTGGACTTGAAGGGGGGTATATACCCTTCCTGCTTGTGGCAATGGCCTAGTGCCGAGGGATGGGATGAATACACGTAGCGGAGACGGGATCGTGATTCCTCAGGGTGCTGGTGGTGATTGTTTTGGGTACCCGGCACGTCACCTGGGCAACCCCTTCTACCTTGCTCCTTCCACCACAGTCATCAGACTTTTTCACTGGCATCGAATAGGTACGTGAGGCGAGAACATGGCATGGGGCTTCTTACCTATTATCTAATGTTGTCTCCGTACTATACTTTTCTCCATGGCCCACCAGCAAACGATATATCGCATCTTCTGGCATTTCGGACTACAGCCTGACAGAGACTTCCATTGGTCAACGATGGGCGAGATCTTTTACTGTGAAATGCCACGACATGTCCATGTACAAATCTCACGACCATCTCAGCCCTCTCTCAGTGGAGACTTTGCCCTAGCATCATCGCCTGTTACCCGTCCGCCGTTTGGACTCGCCCACCCGTTGACTGCCCTGCTCCCGATTTCTCAGCAGAGCACCTGCGGTTGATACTTGTAGCAGCACAGGGTCTTCAGGGCTAGTCTATCCGAGTCTCGCAAACTATAAACGTAGTCGAGTTGATCGCTGAAGTGAGATAACGGCTTGAGGCGGCGAGCCACTAGCAAGCCATTCGTGGCAAGACTGGTGTGGTGTATCAAGAAGAACCAACTACTTCGACTCTGAACGATGGCCTAGGCGTTCTCGTGATCAGAGTAACCAAGTTGAGGAAGTTATTGAGAGCGACAAGTGTGAGTATGCCAGGGTGTCGTCTCCGACATTAAAAGGCAATGCTGCGCATGATATCTTAAGCTACCTTGGAAGCAATTTAATCTCACAGCAGTCGTTTCCATCACATAAACTTACTTGTCCATTTCAGTCAAGTCGAAACCATAATACCCAAGTCCAGAAGCCAGTGGTGTTTCCAACATTGAGGGAAGAAAGGCGCCCTGGTAACATATCCTCATTCCGCGTCGACATTAACCTTCGTCTGGTCGTTCCGTTACTCCTAAAAATAGCGACAAGTTCGTCGGAACTCAACTCCACTGCGGTCGACGGCGGTCGGCTCCGACCTCCACCGCAAGGGACCTCCCGTCCCGACCCACCCTGCCAAAGCCGTTTGCAAATTTTTGCAACCCTCAACCCACACCACCTCGCGCTCGCGCAGCCAAGGATGCAGAAACCGGCGCCCGCTTGCAACAATAACTGGTCTGGTGGTGTAGTTGGTTATCACGTCAGTCTAACAGTACGAGAGCCTTGTGTCTCTCCGCTCTGCCACACTGAAGGTCTCCGGTTCAAGTCCGGGCTAGATCATGCCATGGGCGATTGGTTTAGTGGTATAATGACCGCTTAGCATGCGGTAGGTCCTGGGTTCGATTCCCAGATCGTCCATCTTTTTGATCATCTCGACCCCGTAATGGTTTCTGTGGGCGTAGGATGTGGTTCTGAACGTCCGCAAGCCGGGAGGCGATGCCATCGCGCTCCCTGAATCCCGTATTGCCATGGTGAACAGGCACTCCGAGACTTTGACGGGAGTCTGGATAGGACATATTCCGGCACCGGGTGCTCTGATGACCGTTCGTTGTCCTGATATCGAGGAATTTGTTCACATGGCATCCCGTCATAATCCCTAAACACACACCGTGGTGATCGACGACACCAAAGGTCTGAGCTTCTTCCGGCTACAAGTGAGACACGGTCTAGTGACGACGTCAAATGTCCCAAGCAATAGACTGGGCGTTCGCCGAATGACCGAACAACGTCAAATTGGACCGGTGGGCGAACGCCGAACACCTTTGATCACTAAACTGGCAGATCTTCTCCCTGGTGATCGTAGGGTCGCGCCGACCGGTGACTAGTTACTCATCGTGCTGGATATGTCTCACAGGCTTTGCACTGGCCAGCCATGCCAGCGCCGCATACGACTGGGTCAACTGCCGGCATAGGACACAGCTGATCTCACAAATGCGCAATGTCATAACGGAGTACTTGGGAGCGAGCGCCATCGAACCAGACCCTCGGTGCGCTCAGCATGGCCACCTCGTGGCAGCGTCGCGCAAGGCGGAGTTTTCTCCGGAAACGTGTTAGAGGAGGCGTGCGCCCTCGTCAACCAGCAAGCCTCTTTGCGTATTCGAGGTGGGCTTGGCAGGGAGGCGAAAAGGAGGTCCAGCTGCCCAGCGAGATAACCCGAAAGCAGAAATATCGTCGACAGAGAGGCAGGCCGGGAGCGGAGCCATGCTGAAGTGCGCATGGGACAAAGAACATGGCAAAGTTCAACAGGCGATTTTAAATTGTAAGATTGGTTTTGCAGCTTCCCTTTCCGGCTAGCCGCCTTCGGTCTGGGGCTCTTCTTCAAATTCGAGAAGCTGGGCCATCCTTGGGGGCCGGGTCCAGGGCAACACTGAGCATCCTTGGGCCTAAGCTCCTCGATGACCGGGCCAAGGGCGGCGTCGTGATGGGAGCATTGAAAGGATATAGGAGGAGTGCAGTGGGCCTGATCATACTCGGTGTGGTGAAGAAAGTGGCACGAGCCGATGAGCGACACTGAGTTTTCTCTAGTTTGAGGCTCTACCAGATGTCATGATACGTTATCGTCTCCGTGCTGCTGCGTTGAGGGCCTAGTAGCAAAAACTATGTCAGGCTGTCGTGCCGCAAACACGGACTGTCCTGATCTGTCGTTGAATTTGGCGTCCACCGAGCAAGCTGTCAGAAGCAACGCCAAGCGCGGTCGGATCGACGTGTTTCCACAACGGAGGGATCCTCTTTGAAGGTCCTGAGCGCAAGTGAAAGCCAGAGAGCCATGAACTCGGTAGGCAATAGGGGCGAAGCTCCATCACTCTACGGAGTAACAAGATGATCAGGAGTCAATCATCATGGTCCTCTCACCTCGGTTTCGTAGTACGAATTTGCAGAAAGTGATTTTTGAGACGTCTATTTGTTGTTGAGCAAACGCCCAAGGGTCCGGATGTCCGTGCTTGTGTGCCGAGAACACGAGGCAAAGTGCACACGAGGCTCCTTTCATCCCGGTCTCGACACGTTTTTGTGCTTTCAAGTCCGTCCCTTGGAGTTTGTGGCGTCTCATGCGTTGGTTGGCACTTGGTTGGTTGGTGCGCGTTCTAGGGATGTACTTGACTAATTGTGCCTCCATTGAATACCCAAGGACGAGGTGGGAGCTCCATGGCTCTTTTGAACCGGGAAAGGCCGTGGGCTGTGACAGAAGAGGTGAAGCCGTCCTGCGTCGCGTCATAGAACATCCGGTAGAGAAAGCAGGTGCTTGATGCAATCGAGGTCCTCGATGTGACGGTAAGTTGCTAGAGTCTGTCTGCGCATGCACATCTCGATGTGACCTTACGCCGTGCCGCAGACGTACTTCGTACGATTACTTGGTTGCCAGTGTACACCGTAGGTAGTGCAGGCTTTTAGCAAAAGGGATTGGTAGTTGGTTCATTTCTGCGAACAGCTCGCTGCGGCCCGTGGCCCAATGCTAAAACGTTGCGAGGCACCACTAGAGCAAATGGCTGCCAACTGTCCACAACCACCATGCGAACGTCTGAAGTCTGCTCTTTGGCTCTCAACTTTCGAGTCTGTAGGGCGGCGCACTGCGGCATGCAGCTACTTAGTAAAGTCCGGGCCATTCCAGAAACGTGCACAGTCTCCCGTACCTTGCAGACTTCGGCTGCACTGCAACACAGACCGGCCATCCTCCCATCCCACAGAGCCCAGGTCCCTGGTAAGGATACTGTCAGTTTGAACCTTCCAGGCCCCCAGAGACAACAGAAGAAATTTTTTGAGATTTTTTCTTGGGAGAGACCCTCGAGGGTACTCCCTACCGGGCCGTTTGCTTTCCTGTTTGCCTGTCCGCAAGCCCGAGTGTCGATTGCGGTCAGCTGCAGGACCAAGTAGCCGAAGTGAGATGGACCTGGGACTTGCATGTATGCGCGGCGGCCGACGTTGCATCTGGGACTCGGGAGCAAACAACCTTCTCCTTTGCCAACCACCGTCCACGAACCAGAATGGCAGACATAGGTGGAGAAGGGGTAACGGCGAGCCGGCGACCAACTCTAGGCAGCCGACTTGGTTGAATTCTCTTCTCTCGACCTCGGTACGGCGTACGCTTATTTCGCAGGTTTCCTGCTGCTCGGCCCGGTGCGAAGACGCGTTGCGAATGATTGGCTGGGGACTTTACGGGACAGAACCAGACTGGAGCTGACTGTGATCCGTACTGCATAGGCATTTAGCAGCCAGGGCATCACATTTTCGACCAACCGAAGCCGCGAAGCAGGCAAGGAGGCGAGTGTGAGCCGTGGTTGATGGACCGGAGAGCAGGATGTGGTTCCGAGATGCCGGCGACGCTCACACACGACGGTGGGCGCATGTAGGTAATGCATGGCCTCAGTACGTTTAGCAGGGCTTTTACTGCTCTCCGCGCCGCGATGTGATTTTCTGCCACGCCTGGCCCCCAAACCCCCCATGTTGGTTTCCACGACTTTGCATTGTTACCAGCTTGCCATGGCAGCAATCGACTCGTTAAGGACCACTAGAAATCGACATTGCCCCAAGGGTCGGGCGAGTTATGGTCGTAATGGAGCATGATGAGCACACAGCGAAGTCGAGGGGCATGCTGGGCTGCAGGCAGCGGCAAACTCGCTACAGCTGTGTAGAGCTAGGCGTTTTCTTGTGTGCTTGGGCACGTTTTCGCCTCGGCCTCTAGAGCCCCATGTTGGTCAGTTTTTGCGTTCCACTGGTGACTAGGGAGCTTTCCGTAGCGCCCCCGGCTCTGAATATGGGACCTATGGAACGATCGTACCATGATTACAGCTCGACTGGAGTCTGTCCATCCATACAAAGCATGGATGGGTTCAGAAAGAAGGAGAGAAAATCTCGACGAAAAGCATCGGTTGCCGGGCTCTATCGTAGCACGTCTATCGATCACACTGTATGGGTACAGCAGCCGTCATTGGGGCGTTGCAGCAAGTGTCATGGATCGTGGCCCTCTATTGGGGCGCCGCAGTGTTGATATGACTTGTCGCAGTCTCGCAGGTATGAGGCGTGGTTGAGCAACGAGGAGGGAGCATGATGATGCTGCAGTAGCAAGAGTCAAGACATTGTCATGGCCCGCCGGGAGTGATTCCGGAGGGGGGTCCCTTGCTTGACGAGGCGCATGCAGAAGAGATGAGGTCCCCTGGAGGCTGGCTGGAGAGTAAGCTTTGGGTGCAGATGAGGAACTGAATCAGTTGGTGATTTGCAGAGGTGGGCCAGATCAGCAGTGAGGTCGCAGCGATAGTGGTGTTGGTCGTTGTTGGTGGCGTGGTGATTGAGGATGACGATGGACGGGTGGGTGATGGATGAATGGGTATCCGTTAGGTGATGATCTGGGGAAGATGACGGCACCAAAAAGACACTGTGAGTACCTCGGTCAATCGGTCTGCGCATTCATCGAGGTGAGGGAGGTGATGGAAGGTGCACCAGTGGTGGCTTCCCTCGGGCGTCGATGCCATGTATCTGAATGTGGAAGCTAATGGCGCCTCAATATTCTGGAAGTGTTGCGGTAGAGATGAGTAGCGGAGATAACGACTTGTTTGACCATGAAAGGGGCCTTTGGTATGCACCTATCTTTGCGTCTGGAAATAAACAGCGAAGTGGAAGAAAATACTCATCTGAATTGGAAGATGCGTTGAAAGGTGGACACTCAGTAAAGATAGGTACGTAGAGGCAAGTACTGAAGTACCCTGAACGTACTTCGCGGGACGAGTGTGGAACCGCAAGCCTTCCGCCTGTTGGCCAGACCGTCCGGTGTTCAATTGTCCAAAGTCCGCGTTGGTGGAGCCGAGGACCCACCCTGGCCGGGGCTGTCTAGCGGGCTGCAGACATTGGACGACACTTTTTTCGCCTAATTCCAATCCAGTGGCTCCATGCACTGAAAGCTTGAGGAGAATCGGAACCGACACACTGTGGCAGCTTCTCAGGTACAGTGATCAAGTGGAGACTCTCTCCATGTCCGAGCAGCTACTACGTAGAGCCTTGAGCCTCGTACCTCGAAATTTCGACATGGGCCCTCTGCGACTCGCGAGTCTGCTAGTGTAGGCATATGCAGACGGCAGCATACTTCCATGACAACTCAACTCGAGATGTACATTTACCAAGATCTTTGTATGGAGTATTGATTGGTGGATATGCCTGGATGCAGACGCAAGACGGCAAAGTCCCTCATTGTATGTTGGTCCAGGATTCCCTGCAACGCCCCCGCCAGACTCTGGAGTCTCGTGGCTTCCTTCCCGTGCCGTCCCCAAGGTCGGGGACGAGTCTGACTTGTCTGAAGATCGGTTTGATGGCCTTGGGACCATTGTCTGTCCCTTGCGAGATGAGTCTGTAGTAGCCTACTAGGTGAGATCACGGGGTCCATTGAACTTGGGATGATGAGAAAGAAATCAGGCATGGAAAAAGTACGGGATTTGACGCAAGAGAAAGGTTACTGGATGGGTAGGTACCTCCTCACGTCTCAATAAGGTAGGTACCTGGGAACTTCTTCAAGTAAGGTATCTCGGCCGCCCTCATATCCCGAGGAAGGTGCTTCGAATGCTTCATGGAGCATCTCCGGAAGGTAGGTAAGGTAGGAAGGTAGGAAGGTACGTTACGTGGTGTGGAAAGAACGGGAAGGATGGAGTCGGGTGCGAGGCAAGTCCCCGGTACGTACTGTGCTGCCTTCCTTCCTTCTCTCCTTCCCATCTCTCAGGTTGATTCAGTCTGAAATTACCAAGATTCATCCCAAGTTTTCGATTTCACTCCATCAGAAACTTTCTCCATCGTACGCTCCATTTGTTTCTTCTTGACGCGAGATATACCAAGCCGAGAGCGCACTGGCAAACAGTTCTTTTTCCCGTTGGAAGGAGACAAAAAACAAAGCAAAGAGACCGTAGACCAGGGAGGGCTATTCCCGGTCGTCAGAGCTGCAGACAGACCCCGACCTATCGACCCAAGAAGATCCATTCAGTTGCATTTGTATCCATCTGCAAGGTCGTAACTCGTACGCAGTAAGTCAAGGTGGCTCTTTTTCGATATTTTCTCTCGCTCGTCTTTTTGACTCTATTGCCGCGACGACCCCCAAGTCTGCCATCCCATCAACCGTCCTCATCTTGCCCCGTCCCCATCTTGCTCCTTGTCTTCCTCGGCTTGCCTTTATGCCATCCGATCCTCGTCCGTCGTTCTGCTCCTCCTTCTGCCCCATCCTGTCCCAGCTTTGAGGTAAGGTAGGGTGAGGTATCCGCACGGCGCAAGGTACATTACTTGCCTGCTTAGTATCCGTACGGACAGAGTACGGAGTACCTGAGGTATTCTGTTTTGCTTCGCCGCAGCTTTCTCTATCCACGCCCACCTCACACACCCACGGCTGTCCCCACGTTCCTGGCCTCGCCTGGGCCGCGCATCGTCCCCAATCGACAATCCGCGTGTCACACAGAGCTTCCTTCATTCATCTTGTCCCTCTGCAGATACATCCGCCCACTTTGCTGGAGGAGTCTTTCCCTCTTGACTCGCACCTCTTCTTGTCCTCTGTACTCTTCCCTGGGCATTCTCTTCCTACCTCATTGTCAACACGATACACCCTGCGCGGAGCATCTGCAGCCTCTTCAGAGAGTTCCTTACACCAGAGACGTTGTCATCTAACTCCATCTAATACAGCAGCACCATTGGCCTCACCCACCTGGCCCGTCTGTCGCATTGTCTCAACATCATACACGTACGCTACCACCTCACCCGATATAGACGGCGGTTAGCCTCCGAGAGGCTAAGCTTGATACCGCTCGCCTCTTACCCGAGCCCGATTGGCCATTGACGTTGTGCTGTTGGCCGCGCTGTCTCCAAGAGGTTGCTTTTTCTCTCACTCAGCTTCTGAAAGTTCCGTGGTGTCAAGCAACTCTGCCGCGCCTGCATCCCCTGCTAGACTGGCCGCATATTGATCTTCATTTCCACTACCGCAAACATTGGACGCCTCTGAGATCCCGCTTGGCCTAGCTCAGATCCGGTCGACGGACGGATATCATTTTTATCGCCCTCGCTCCCGCTGCCAAATCTCTCTCCGCAAAGCCAACCCCACCGTCCGAGATCCAGCTTCACAGTCCCGGTGGACTTCGACATCCAACGCCAATATCGACCCCGTCTCGGCGTTCACTTTCAAGTCTCAATATACTACTACTGCTGCTGCACTCGTCATTGTCGCGCCCCAACGGCCTGCGTGCTTCCTTCTCTACGCGCCACGGCAGCCAGCTACACCACCGAGACACAGGACGAGACCCTTTGCGACAGACCACCTGTTAGAAAACATCAATTGCTGCTTCATTGACCCACACCTCCTGAGAGAAGACTGAAAAGAGCACGTCAGAGGTGATCCAAGTATCCGTAAGTGTTGAGACCCTCCTTCCAGTCATTTCCCCGCCTCCCGCAAAGCCGCAATTCGCACCCAATGTCTATGCTCTGCGTTCCTGGCAAATGCCCCGGATCATTGCTTGCATAGCGCTGCGAGGGGGCACCAGGGGTGTGCCAGATGGCCGACAACAAGGTTGCGAGCCAGTGTGCCCCACGATGGCGAACTTCAAGAGTCCGAGGTAGATCCAGAATGTACGGATACAGGACTTCATGTACAAGACAGACACATGGAAAGTGTACAAAGAAAGGAAACGCGGCAGCAGCTTGCCTTATCTACTTTACGGACCGCATGTCGCCCTTTACTCATTAACACGCCTCTACTGCCACTGTCTGCATAACTATCCTCTTACCATGCCACCCCAATTAGCCCCAATTCTTTTTCTTCATGTGCCATTTTTCCGGCGGTTGCGTGTCTGTTCATTGTCTGTGTCCGGCGTGGGCGCAGTGGGAATGGCTCAAGGTGGCTCGACATTTTTCCAGCTAACCAGGCCAAAAGCAGTTCATCTAGCTCCAGCGGGTATCCCTGATCCAGATCGACGTCGGCCAGAACTCTAACACCAATAAGGGAATCGGTCCCTGAGCCCAGAGTAGCCCTCCCCCCGACAAGCACGACAAGACAAGCCCCCCCAGCACAAGAGAGGGCCTGGACATTTCGTGCGCAACCAGCTGCTCACGGCTCCAGAAGCAGACTGCTGATATTGTTCCCCGCAAGTCCAGAAAACCGCCCCCTATTAAACTTGCGTGGCAGACCCTCGACTTATCAACTTCTGGTCTCCCCTCCCTTCTGTCCCTGTTCCTACTGCTGTTCCCACTGCTGTCGCCGCCGCTGCTGCAAATCGACGTCGTCCACCTCCGAATCTCTCTCTCTCGCCATCTCAGCATCGTTGGCCAAGCGAATAAGGACAACACGCCTGTCCACTCACCTGACGGATCCGGAAGCGAAGCACCCCCCGGCCACGGTGATCGTCGCAACAGGCCTGTGTCGCCACTGCACAGCTTGTAGCTGGCCAAAGTTCGAACCACCAGCTGGCCACTCGGAAGCTTCGCCTTGAACCGAGTTCAGTTCAATTCAGCACCGCCTGAACCCCCCCAGCGAAACCCCACCAACCGCCATCTCACGAGCCCCTCGACCCAGCGGTCACCCATTCAGCCAAAATGGGCCTCTTTTCTCGCAAGGAAAAGGCCCCCAAAGCCTCGGGCAAGCCATCGATCAACACGTCAAACGTGAGCATCGCCTCTGGTGCTTCTAGCATCAAATCACCACCGCCACGCAGCACTACAATGAACAGGTCTTCCGGAACGAGCACGACGCCCGGCACGCCTTTGACGCCTTTCTCGCCTACCTCGATACCCAAGGTCGACATGCCGCGTCCTCCTGACCCGCAGCTTGACCCGGCAGGATACCTCAGGAGCTTGGGGGCGGTTAGAGAACGAAACAAGATTGTCACGGACAAGGCGATCCGCAACGAATTGAAGCACTTTGACGTGGACATGCGCAAGTTCCCAGACGTTGTGACGTTCGTCTCTCAGATCATCAAGGTACGAGTCAGCCTTGGGGCGCTTGCAGGTGTTTGCGTGCCCTGGCACCGCCCACCAACACGCTATTTGGGTCAGCAAATAGCAGTATACTGACCTTGCAAACCCCTGTAGAGAGACTACGACGCCCCGTACAATTCGATTCCTAGCCACGGAAGACACCAGCACTTCTGTGTCGGCGGTCGTGACCGCATTGCACAGCTTCTTTCCACATTCCCCGAAGATGTCGACAACAGCGAAAAGTGTCGGCGCATGATCGACCTCTTCCTCGTGAGTGTGCTTCTCGACGCTGGCGCAGGCACAAAGTGGAGTTACAAGAGCACCGAAAACGGACGCATATACCGCCGGTCAGAAGGCATCGCCGTAGCCAGCTTGGAGATGTTCAAGAGTGTAAGTCTATTTCACGATTCTGGTGGACTCGTGCGTTCACTGACAGTCGTCAAGGGTCTTTTCTCCAGCGACAGCAGAAACAAGTTCCAGGTTGACAAGGAGGCACTGCGCAACCTGACAGTAGAGAGGGTATCTGCAGGCTTGCAGTCGAAACCGGGCAACGAAATGGCAGGCATTGAAGGCAGGACACAATTGCTCCAACGGCTAGCAAATGCCCTGACCGAGAAGCGGGAATACTTTGGCGACAGCGGACGGCCAGGTCACATGGTTGGTAAGTTGACAACTCTCCGAGTCCGGTGGAAATGAGGTGCCAGGACTGAACTGACCCGCCTCAGACTATCTCCTATCGCATCCCTCGACTCAAGCTTCTTCGATGCCCATTGTGATTCTCCCTACATTGTGGAATCTCCTAATGAACGGCCTTATGCCCATCTGGCCAGCTTCCCGCACCTCGATTAATGGCGTATCTCTCGGCGATGCCTGGCCTTGCCAATCAATGCCGCAACCACCGCAGAGTCCGACGACTTCACAATTCTCACCATTCCCGCCGTCTGCCCAGAACTCGACCGCGGCATGGGAGTCTATTCTGCCGTTCCACAAGCTTACACAGTGGCTCTGCTACAGTCTGATGCAGCCTATGCAGTCACTACTTCGCATCCATTTTGCTGGCGTTGAACTCCTCACCGGCCTGCCTGAGTACCGCAACGGCGGTTTGTTCATCGACTTGGGAGTTCTTACGCTAAAGGCAGGCGATTCCGAGAGAGGCCTCGAGCACTACGACGAGTACTGCAGAAGGACAAACGTCAAGCCAGTTGAAGTTGCACCAATGTTTGAGCCTAGCGACGACGTGATAGTCGAGTGGCGTGGTGTCACGGTCGGCTTCCTGGATAGGCTTTGCGCAGAAGTCAACAAGCACATGAAGAACGACCTGAAGGGCAATCAGTTGACTCTCGCGCAAATACTCGAAGCCGGAAGCTGGAAGGTAAGCTCGCCCGAACTGTTAGATTTTCGAAGGTGTCGCTAATACAATCTTCCAGGGAGGTCGTGAGATGGCAGAGTTAAGCAGACCCAACACGAAAGAACCGCCAATTTTGATCGATAGCGACGGTACTGTTTTCTAGACTGTGGTTCATGTTTGAGATGGAAGCATTGGACCGAGACATTATACCTTTTCTGCCATTGATTAGACGACAGCGCCGATATGCATTGGATGATGGGCGCTGAGGTTCGCCTTGCATGGCCACAGTGGATGAAGGGCGCATTGTATGATGGGGATCGGATGGCGGCTTATGCGCCTTAATGAACATGACTTGGCTGGACGCCAGCGAGGAAGATTAATGCAATGCGAAGACGTCGGCGCAAAGCCTTGCTCGCCATTCAACCGCTCATATGGATAAATTGCCTGCCGAGTGTGGAATGCTTGGTGAGAGAACTGTTCCTTTTCACCGTCCCATGCTCAGACTTCTATTCGCGGTCCGGTTCTCGGCCCCGCGTCGGAGCCCCACAGACGGACCCACACACTTTAGCTGCCTATTCTGCTCACGGGCCCGGCGCTGTGCCATTGTATCAACGTTTATCTATCAGTCATACCCGTCAGTTTTCACCGAAGTTTGACTGTCCAACTGCGCAAGGCACGGGGAGTTGACACGTGGGCATAGGAAAACTCTCTTTCAAGAGCGCCAAGGTAACTTATCATCCATGCCCTTGAAAGACCATCATTGACCCCGCGCAGGATCAAATTTGCATCTACGCCCGCCAGCACCGGGAATCTGCCCACCTGCATCTCCGTCGCCGAGCAGAAGGCATGGCAATCTTTCCGCAGTTCGGGCCGGATCCCGAGACTTCACTGCTTCAGCAATGCCAGTTCATCATCCACCGCATCACGGTTCTACTTGATGAGCTTGAGCAGCTCAAGGCCGCCATCGAGAGGCGGCCAGCTTCAGGGCATAAGCCTGTGGCGTGGAACCAGGCTGTTCCGGGGCTTGGGTTCTTTGAACGGCTTATTGTTTCTGAGAAGAAGCATCTTGAGAAGATGGTGGCGGCGTATGATGATGATGGTGGCGAGGAGGAAGGAGTTGATACCGAGGCGCTGGATAGTCGGATCCGGTTGAGGCTCGATGCGTCGAATTACAAGTTTTATGAGACGGTGTGGGAGGTTACGAAGAGGTGTTGCGAGCTTACGGGGATGAGGAGGGACTTGAGCTACAAGACTGTTGGCGGGAAGAGCGTGAGCGCCGTGATTGATTTAGTCGTGAATGGCGGCGCGGACTGGGTCAAAGTCGTGACGACGACGGAGCGGAGGCTGTTTTACGAGATGGCGGACGCCGGATGGGATTGGGAGGAGGATTTCGAGGACGAGGGCGCGGACGAGGCCATGTTGGAGATTTTGAGGGACGAGACGGAGGATAGTATCGAGGTCGCCAAGGTCGCGAGGCACATGGTTGCCGCGGCGAGGACGTCATATCAGGATTATCGAAGGCCGAGGGTAAGGATACTCATGTCGAGGGTATCTGAGGGGGAGAATGACGCCGTGGATCATTTGTTGAGGTTGGTGCGGAAGATGGGCGGCGGGGACGTGGATCTTGTGGTTGAGACTGCGAATGGTCCTGGGATCTTGACGGAGGCGACACCGCCGTTGGAGGAGGCGATTGCGAATCTTGTGGAGGCGGACTATTACAAGGATTTCACGGCGACGGTGAATGTGGATTGTTCGGTGTTCATGGCGTTGGCGTCGGATTTCAGTCATATGGCTATTGGACCGGACTCGGAGCTGTTGAGGTCGAAGCAGCATCGGATCGACGCGACGGATGAGGTTGAGAATGGGCCGCGGTTGGTAAATACGTTGTATCCTGCCATCACCGGCCGGACGCTGGTGTGTACGCGGGAGGCGGCGGATACGTTTCTCAAGATCGTGGGGGATATTGGGACGGAAGAGGAGAAGGCTAGGACGAGGATATTGTTTGAGAAGGGCGAGGTTGCCGAGGCAGAGGAGACAGATCGAGATCGCGCGCGGCGAGTGAGGTTGCTCCAGGAACTCTCTGTCTACCCTGTCCCCGAGGATCTACGCCTCCCCGTGCAGATCGTTGATTCTGTCTCATGGGATGATGCGCAGCGAATGGTAGCGGAGGGTCAACTCCCCGCCGTCGCGCTGGCCGTCGGGAAAAAGGGGTCCGGGCTGAACGCCATGAACGTTTCGTCGTTCCTGTACGGGTGGAAGGCGAAGCTGACGACGGTGACGTCGAACTGGGAGGCGGCCAAGAGGCTGAGGACCGTGATTGAGACGAACCGGGTGACGGGGACGGAGGTCGGGCCGCACATTTGGCGGATACCGTTTTCGAGAAAGTTGCTGGCGAAGCCCAAGGTGACACCGCCTGGTGGTGGTGAGAAGAAGGACGGGGAGGGGTGGAGGTTGAAGACGAGGCAGGAGAGGAAAGTTGAGAAGGAGGCGAGTTTGCAGAGTTGGATTTCGAGTGAGGGGGCGGAGATGATTGCCAAGATGACGATAGATGATGGGAAATGAGGTTAATATTCTGTGGAATTCTTCACCCAGCATAACCGATCTCGGAAACAACTTCACCATCATCATTATTCAATCTAATGGCCCCAAGACGACGCCGCAGTCGGGATACTTGATCCTCACCTCCGTGGTAAACACTTCTCCTACATCAACCTCACCAAACCTCGTCAACAGCACCTCCTCGCAGTGCCTAGTATGATGATAACTCCAAATATAACTATCAACCCTCTCCAACCCACCGCGACTCTGCATCAACGCGCGGTGCATCCGTCTCCACATGGCCGTACAATGCCGAAGATGGTATCCCAAGCTCACATACACGCCGCTATACTCCCCCGTCATAATCTGCTCCCTCGTCAACGACGGCGCCGTACGGTTCGCGTCCGTGAACCAGGCGAGTTGTCCCGCTTCCACGAGCTCCGCTTCAAAGGTTTCGGCGAGGGCGGCGTCGTGGCATTGCGGCGGGAGCCAGTTGAAGGATATGAGATCGAATTCGCAGCCTGCGGCGCGGGCTTGGGCTGGTGTTGAGCCGCAGGGGGCGGTTTGGAGGTAGGTTACTGGGCGGGAGGAGGGGTCGTTGGGGGAGGCGAGGGTGTTGTCGTTTCTGTGGGAGGTGTTGGCGGTGCGGAGGCGGGTTGTGAGGATTGTTGTTACCAGGGCTGAGAGGGCGGCGCCTAGAAGAAGGGTTGCTGCGAGGAGGAGGGCGAGACGAGCGTGGGTTGTTGTGATGCTCCGTCGGTTTGGCCGAGGTTGGTGATGTTCTTGGCGAGAGGGTTTGGTGTCGTGGGAGGAGAGGAGGGATTGCGATGCTTCTTCGGGGTCGTTGGATGTTGCTTCGAGGGACAGATTCACATCATCGTCGTCATCCTCGGCGTTTCGGGTCTTCTCCCAGGCTGATTGCCGTGGTATTGATGCGCTCCGATGCTCCATCGAGTTACATCCGCCAGTATCTACCATCTGTATCTGTCGTGTTGGTAATACGAAGAGTTGACAGCAGTGAAATCAGAGTGCGGCGGAAGTCAGCATTCATGTGCCATTCGCGACATCTCGGACAAAGGATTCCTCGTGCATGGTGGCGGGGAACTGTTTGGTTGGTTGTGCTGATGACCTTCCCTTCTTGGTATACTCTCTGTAAGGACCGAATCCTCCAATAGGGAATTGAGGATTGCGTTAAACAATGAAACCAAGGTGCTTCCTTATGTTGCCTCATTCTCACGTCTTCTCATCTTCAATCAACGTTTCTTTCCTTCTTTTTCTGCTCTAGGCTAGTAAGGCATTCCGTATTGGCGAGTCTGCCTTATCCAGTGGTGATCATGCAGGTTAGCCTGCATCTCACTCTTACCCTTGGCTTACCCCTGCTGCTCCTGGATGGCTGATTGGTAGGTATTGCGTTGTGGCAGATACCAACAGACTGTCTATCACTGCGTGGCTGTGGCCTTCACAGCCTGATGCGCGTTCATGCTCTTCTTTTCTCCTCACACCTGCTCATCCCGTCCGCCTTCTCCGTTTGCTCCCTCAACTACTTACTACTTGCTTAGCGGAACAAAGACGAAAACTGATTCTTGACGTCTTCTCGGTGACAAGAGGACTCTCAGTCAATCATTCGCGATGGACGGCAAGCGTCGAGGGTCCGAGGACGGTGGTTGTAGCCCATCTGCCATACCCAAGCGGCAACGAATGCTCCTCGGCAAATGGGGCGGCGAGACTCGACGGTCAATAGATAATGTCCCGCCAGAGTATCACCGCTACACAATCGCCTGGATCTGCGCGTTGCCCACGGAGCTGGTAGCTGCAGAGGCTATGCTAGACGAGAAGCACGACACTCTCCCGTCAGGCGCTTTCTATGGCAACTCCTACACGATCGACACCAACACCTACACGCTGGGAAGTATTGAAGGCCATAATGTTATCATCGCATGCCTGCCAGCGGACCAATATGGTACCAACAATGCGGCGAACGTGGTGACCAACTTAGTTCGTACCTTTCCGTCAACTCGACTAGCATTGATGGTTGGCATTGGAGGTGGCGTCCCGAGCAGTGCTAGGGATATTCGACTGGGTGACATTGTTGTTGGTACAAGAACGATGCAATACGACTTAGGGAAGATTGTCGCAGGTGCCGAGATTCAACGCACAGCAATTGCTAGGACTCTTCACCACTCCTTTGGCAAAGCCATCACAGTCTTGAGAGCGAAGCACGATCGAGTTCCCAGTCAAGTTCCCTCAATTCTCAAAGAAAGGTTCAAGACGCTCCCACATTATGGTCGTCCCACAGACGCTGATCGTCTCTTCCTCTTGAACTACAACCACCCGGAATCAGCAGCCACGTGTGACGACTGCGATCAAACCAAGCGAATGACTAGACGCACGCGATTGGACAACGATCCCGTCATTCACTATGGAGCGATTGCGTCCGGCAACCAAGTCATGAAGAATGCTACTGAGAGGGACATTACTGCTCGTTCCCTTGACGTTGTATGCTTCGAAATGGAGGCTGCTGGAATCATGGACATTGTTCCTTGCCTGCCAATCCGCGGAATCTGCGACTACGCGGATTCTCACAAGAATAAAGCCTGGCAGAGATACGCCGCAGCTGCGGCGGCAGCATGCGCCAGAGAACTACTCTCCGTACTTCCCTCGGCCGACCATGAAACACGAGCTGTTCCTCGTCTTGAAATTCGTATGTACTCAGATGATATCATTTGGTAATCGTAAAGTATTACTGACAGCCCTTCGTAGCCCGAGCCCTACCGGACCAGCATCAAAGACAAGCCAAGCTTTTGGAAACTCTCAAGTTTGATCAAATGGACTCCCGTAGATCTACTGTGAAAAGAGCACATGCGAAGACATGCGCATGGTTCATCAAACACCCAGATTTCCAAACATGGCTCAACGAAGACGAGCTAAAGCTGCACCACGGGCTTCTTTGGATTCGCGGCAAGCCGGGCGCGGGAAAGTCGACAATCATGAAGTTTGCCTTGTTGAGAATGCAAAAGGATTCTCATTGGCCCCCACTCGTCATTTCGTTTTTCTTCAATGCCCGAGGCGAACATTTGGAAAGATCGATTGAAGGGATGTACCGTTCTTTACTATTGCAGCTCTTTCAGGGATACCCTCAGCTCCGATCTGTGCTTAACGAACGGTACTCAAACCAACAAGAGTATGAGACTTGTCCAAGCTTAGAAGTCCTGAAAGATATGTTCTCTGAAGCTGTCCTTAGCCTTGGCCAGCTTCGGTTGACTTGCTTCATAGATGCTCTGGATGAGTGTGACGAGCAACAAGTCACAGACATGGTCCGAGACTTTGAGGACTTGGCAGAAGACGCATCAACAGAAGGAATTGCGTTCCGAATTTGCTTCTCCAGCCGTCACTATCCATACATAGTCGTCAAAAGGGGGGCGACAATGATTCTCGAAAACCAGCCAGGTCACACGCAGGATATGGAAAATTACATCAAAAATCGTCTCCGGTTCAACAATCCTCCTCTTGTCGAAGAACTACAGACAGAAATACTCCGAAAGGCTGCGGGCGTATTTCTCTGGATCGTACTAGTTGTTGACATCCTCAACACTGAGTATTCCCAGGGTGGGCTGGCCTTGAAGAAAAGGCTTGTTGAGATACCGAGCGACCTGGGCGCCCTGTTCAAGAATATCCTAACGCGTGATAGCAAGAACACTGAACACTTGTTCTTGTGCGTCATCTGGATTCTCTGTGCCAAGCGACCTTTGAAACCAAGAGAATTTTACCATGCACTTTGGTCTGGTCTATCTCAGAGCGACCTCGTGGACCCCGATCCTCCAAACGTCACCAGCCCGGAAGACGAAGACAGCGCCACAAGATGCGTAATTGGTTTTTCTAAGGGATTGGCTGAAATTACCAAATCTACACAGCCAACGGTCCAATTCATACATGAGTCTGTCAGAGACTATCTTCTCAAAGCTGGTGGACTTGCGGAGCTGTGGCCTGATCTAGGCTTTGACTGGGAGCTCTCAAGTCATGAAAACTTGAAAGCCTGCTGCATCAAGTACATAAGATACTACTTGGCATCGGGTTCGGTCTCAGATGAATCTCTAAGACAGTTTCCATTCATGGAATACGCAAGTCAGCAGGTGTTCTTCCATGCCGATGCCGCAGCCGCCGGCATTTCTCAACTCCAATTCTTGTCTCAGTTTCCCCTCGAAAACTGGATTCGCATCTACAATCGCTATGAGAAGCATAGGATCCGCCGCTACGGGCCTCGAGCGAGCCTTGTCTACATATTCTCAGAAATGGACTGCTCCAGGCTCATTCGCACGATACCAAGTAGAAATTGGGCACGTCATTCTCAGGACCGATACAACTATCCATTGTTTGCTGCTTTGGCCAATGGAAATTGCAACTCGGTAGCCGCGCTCTTTGGGATGCCGTCCGTGATCTACAACGGAACGAATATCATGGAAGGCATGACACACAGGAGGGACTTTTTGGACTTCAAGCAAAGAACGCCATTGTCTTGGGCTGCACAAGATGGCCGGCTCGAAATGGTCAAGCTTCTCCTCCGAGCCGGCTACAATGTGAATGAATCTGACTATGGTGGATACACCCCACTGCATCGGGCCGCCAAGCAAGGTCACGAGTCGGTTGTTAAGCTCCTCATACGGAATGGGGCAAAAATCGACCAGACGGGCAAATGTATGCGTACGCCCCTTTATCTTGCTGTTGTGCATCGTCGGGAAGTGATAGTAAGGATTCTCCTTGGGTACAACGCGAACGCCAACGCGGGCAGCGCCGTAAATGGCTCTTCGCCGTTGTACGAAGCCTCAAAGGCAGGCTGGAGGGTGGACCCGCCAGAAGCAATTGTCAAACTTCTAATCGAAAATGGAGCGTATGTGAATTCTAGATGCGACAGCGGCGATACAGCATTACACGCAGCTTCGAGAGCAGGCAACGAGAGGATTGCCAAGCTTCTTATTGAAAATGGCGCAATTGTCAACGCAGAGAACTATGAACACAGAATGACAGCACTGCATTGCGTTTGCAGCGCACACACGGTAACGGACATTCTCATTGAAGAAAGGCTTAAAGAAAGGGGCCCGCTTAGCCTTAGCATTCTCGACACGCCGGGTGAATCCGACGCAACACTTCAAAAAATCGACAAAGTCATTAGCAAACTTCTCGTTGAGGTTGAACTAAATGTCAACAGCGGCGCCAACCGATGCAACTCAAAATCAAAATTAGCTCCGTCATTTAGCTATGAAGAGATCGTTCGACTTCTCGTCGAGGACAATGCTTCTGTTGAGGTGGCGAAAGGTGGCCGAGCTGCACACTTGTCGGACGAGCGGAAACATGATAACCATGCTACTGCCAAAGTTCTTCTTGATAGTGGGGCAGCTCTCGATGTAGTAGACGATGTTGGCGAGACACCTTTGACCAATGCTGTGTCCGCTGGCGATAGGAAACTACTCCAGCTGCTCCTTGAAAATGGAGCAAATGTTGACCTGACAGGAAACAGTTACAAGTACACACCATTGATTCTGGCCATACTTCTTGGGCGTGAAGACATGGCTATCGATCTGATCGAGCATGGGGCCAATGTGAACCTTTCAAAACATGCTGGCATGACGCCACTTTCTGCAGCAAGGGATGCTGGATGCAGCGCTTGGCTCATCAGGCTTCTCGAAAGGCTAAGCATTATCTGAGGGGTTTCTGAAGGGGGTGACAAGTGGACACTGTGAGCAAAAGGGGTTTGTTGTGTCCTGGAGAAAGTGAAGCACAATGCTGAAGGGAAAGAATGAGAAGCCGCCAGAAGACACGTGCGATAAACGTCACGAGGTATGCCTGAGACGAAATGGTGGGCCCTGATTGTTGCATCATATATGTAGCAACCTACTGTATCTATGATGTATCCTGAACTTTCAACTCGGTGTTATGAGAAGAGGTTGATGATGATAATAAAACGATATCTCGGCCGTTGAGTCATTCCTGAAGACAAGATGAGGCATAGAGGCTGAAATACTTATCTTGCCTCGGATCTGTCAACAACCTACTACAAAACCTGCGAATAATCGATCCTTGACAACAAAGGAGCCAATGCCTATCGTTTATATTCGTTGTTCAATGAAGAGTTGTTGTTGATGCGTGATTGAGGTCTTTCCATGTACACAAAATATTCGACGCACTTCAACGGCATTCTCTTCTGTCGGCTCGACATCAGTTTAGTTGTAGGTTAGGTTCAGAGGCGCAATCCATAGGCCCCGAATGGTGCGATAGAAAGAACCGTCGGTCAGCAGAGGACCAGAGCCATACAAAGTTTGTTGAGACAACGGCAAGTTTCAATCATTGAAAAGCATTTCCATTCTCCACGTCATTCACCTGTTGACTCATCCGCCTTTCCACCGTCTTTTTCATCATCATGCATTCGTGTAGTTCCCGTATCACACTTGAAGCAGAGCGTTGGCCCAAAAATATCTCATCGAACTGAGCCAAGATGCCTGGGTAGCCCGTGAGACACTCCCTCGCTTCCCAAAGTAATCTTTCAGCTAGATCTGGTTCTGCGGTCCGTTCTAGCATCTCCGCGATCAACGTGTTGTACCTCCTTTGATTCGGTTCGTCGACGTGTTCCTGAAACAAGTCAGAATAACGCCAAGCTTTCAAAGAAGGCTGATGCTAGAAGCCATCTTCGTTTCGAGAACGACGGATGGACACAGAACCTGAGCGGACTGAAAACAAATACCTGGATATCATAAGTCAAATGAATGGTAGGTTCAAGAACGGCTCCCTTGAAGTCGACTTGAGGATAAAGATTTTGGACGTCCTCGTTTTTCTTGACGGATTCGGCTATCATTTCTTCCCGGCTTTTCCCCTCCGTGTCCATTTGCGATGAGATGGACTCCATTGAAGGATTTACCTTGTTCTCCATGTTCGTTCGGTTCGTGTCCAGTTCAAATGTGTTGTGAATTTGACGACTGAAAACGGATGCTTGCGGCGAAGCAAAGAGCAACGTTGGATGCTGAGAGACTGGCCGAGGCAATTGAGGAATCAATCGGAAGAATGGGCTGCGGGGGGAGGACCTAGGCCTTATGTGTCCTTAGTGTGGCGGGAAAAGAGGCGTGATCAGCGGGTTACACGGGTTGGCTGCACAGTTGAACCGGAGGACCGTGGCGTGAGCGAATGAAGTCACAGTCAGGCACCCTATTGGTGTGACCTGCATATTCTGCCTGTACTAAACACTATGATGCGCTTCGGTGGCTTGGCGGCTTGATGCATCTTTCAGGTGTTGAAGAAAACAGGGTGATGAAAAGGGCAGCATCTTCCAGTAGGCGCCTGTGTGTGGCTGTGTACGCTTCCACTTGAATAAAAATGCGAATCTTCACCGATGGGTTCACCAAGAATTCAGCTGATCACCAAATGCGTGAAGGCTTCTGGTCGATGCTCAGAATTGCGAAAACTCGACTGAAGGTATTGAGAGAACTATTACGAGAAGAGACAAGCCGCTAATTCCAATGAGATATGAGTGGCGATAATCAGCGACTTGTGTTCAACTCTCGATGGTCTAGGTTCCTTCCTTGTCTTGATCAAATCAACGTGCTAGGGCAGATCTCAGCATTTTGTAGGTCGCGAAGGCCTCGCTGGTCTCTTGGCACCCTTCTTCCTATCCGCCTCGCTCGGTTCTGCGGGCTCAGCTGGCTCCTCACACTCTCGTGGTCGAACAACGGGGTTGAGTATGTCTTCTGGCGCGATGGCGTTGTGTGTTTCGGCCCGACTGTCGAGACTCGATGGCAGTCTCAAAGGGATGCTCAGAGCAAGGCCGCTCGAGACGAGGGTTGCAAGGAGAAAGAAAGATGTTGTCTTCATGTTTACTTGAAAGTGGGTTTACTTGGATGTTTGACTGCTGAGAAAACCGTGCCCTTTTCGGAAGTAGAAGCTGGAAATAGGTGACTAAATGTGGTACTGCACAGTCAAGCTTAGAAATGGGAACACTGAAGTTTAAGTAAGGATTGTCAATTAGTTCCGAAGCTACTTAATCTTTTCGTTATAGGCGGCCTTCCGCGTGGGATAAGGACGAACTCGGAGCAGACCGAGTGTTGGCTGACTCGGTCGAGCGAGGCAAAGCCCTACAGATATTAATGCGATGAGTGTCGTTCGTCAGTCGCACCCATCTGGTGGCCTTTTTATAGTTCGGCTGAAGTTTCATGTTCGCGAATATGGGTCCCGCAACCTCCAATGTTGGCGCAGTGAATGATAGAGTTGGCATTCGCTTGCTTAATGGATTCATTATACCCCGGAATTGATGATCACAAGCGGGGTTCCCAATGACTTACATGGAGGGGGCGACTCGCTCTCGGGCCACAGCTTTTGGACAAGGGATGTTCCAAGGCCCGTATCAAAAGGCTCAAGGAACCGAACTTGTTGCCCGGCCTTGCAATCTCATGAGTGACAATCTCTTGACGAAAGTCCCTACATCTTTCTCACCGTGTACCTGGAGGATTGAGGGAATTGCCCATGGCAAAGCGCTTGCATCAATATTCCATCTTCAACTATTATATACTAGAATTAATAACATGTACTGGTCTTCCATCCAAATATCTACTTTTATGTGCCCCTTGTACCTTTCGTTTGTAAACTTCAATGAAGTCTAATGCTCTACTCAGTGAAGACCTTCAGCTCAACCAGACGGACGCGCTTGCCATCTTGAGGCTTCACGAGAATGCGGAGAGATTGGGTAGACTCTCCAGTCCACTTCGCATTGGTAATACCGTTGGCCAACGGCGCATCGTACGTCGCATCAGCCACATCGGTCCATTCACCGCTCAAAACCTGCAACTTGTAGCTGGCGGGCACATCGAATCCCTTCTCTTCATTCGCGAAGAAAGCAATCTCAGCTCGGGCAGCCTCAACAGCGGATCCGAACTCGATGCTGACCCATTCCTCGGCGGTGCTGCCCTCGGGAGTATCGAAACCGTTGGCGATGGTGTCCTGGGTCCAGAACCAGATGCGACCGTCGAATACATCGTGGACACGGTTGATGTCGTAATTGGGGACGGAGGCGTTGATGATGGGCAGGGGCTCGGTAGCCTGGAGCTGGACGGACTGGTCAAAGGGGCGCGCGACGGAGACTGGCGCGCGTGTGACCTCGGCGGTAAGTCTCTCGAGCTTGTCGGAAGAGGCGACGACTTGTCCATCAACTTCAACTCGGAGACCTGCTTCGCCGTAGCGCGCGCCAGTAGCGTCCCATTGGACAGCAACTTCACGGCCGTGATAGAGGATACGCTCCGCGCGGAAGTAAGAGATGGAGGAAGGGTCGGCCAGGGGGTTGACCTCAAGCACGTCGTCCTCGCGGGGACGAATGCCGACGAAACCGGTGACAATGAGATCAACGTAACCAGAGTGGAAGTAGTGGTGCGAACGTCCAAGGCCAACAATCGGTTCACCAGTGTCAGGGTCGTAGTTCTCCTCAATATCCAGGATGTTACCGTAGTGCTTATTGTAGTGCTGATTGGCGTACTGCTTCAGAAGGCGAGTGTAGTCTCCGACAGTGACGTGGGCCGAAGTGTTGGGGTAGTGGTCGAGAACGTTGGCAAGGGAAGTCAAGACCTGAGTTGTCTGATACGGCCAAGAGGGACCGTTCCAGTGGCACTCGGTGTGAGTGCCCTCGTATCTCCAAACACGCATGTAGTACTCGTACGAAGGCTCAACAGTGCGCAGGCCAAAGGGACCACCGAGCTCCTCGGAGTTCAGCGCGTGCTTCCATGCCTCACCAAACTTGGCATCATCATCCAGCAGGTCGTGGGCCCAAGGAACGAAACCAGCGAGCTCACGGCCGCGGATGAAGTCCCAGTAGGTGACATTCTCGTTGTTAACTTGGTACCGATCGATGAAGTGCTCGAAGGTCGAGTTCCACAAATCCCTCTGGAGGGTGTCCTTGATGTTCTGGGCACGAGTGTTGTATTCCTCAACAACGCTGTCCAGGCCGCCCTTGAGAGCAGCAGTCTTGGCAATCGCACGAGCATTGGCGTACTGGTAGGTGTTGATGGTGGGGCGAAATGCTTGGCCTCCGAAGAAACCATCGTAGCCGCCGGAGGCATCGATACTCGAGATGGTGTACTCCGTCGCGTCGGCAATCGGCTCGATCCAGAAGAGTCCCTTGGCCTCGTCAAAGTGGTCTCCCACCCACTGGTTGTAGACCCGTTGCATATCGTCGAGGAGAGAAATGGCGAGGGCTGGGTCGCCGTCAACCAGATAATTTCTCCAGACGCCGTCTGCTAAGCTCTCGGAGTATTGGCGGGGGTTGCTGTCCGCGCTGTACATGAAGGTCGCGTGATCCTGCTTGAAGCGCGGGTCGCGGCACCATCGGCCCTCGGAGAGGTGGAATATAGCGGCGCAATTATTGGAGGCCCATGGCTGCGTCTGCCAGCTGACGTTGTCGATGAACTCAGTGGTAATGTAGCCGTACTTGGTGCCGACATCGCGCTGATGAGTTCGGAAGAGGTTCCAGCGGTAGTAGTAGACGTCGGTGATCTCCGTATCGCTCGACTCAAAAAGAGGGATGCGGTTCTTGTACCAAGGCGCGTCGTTGCCAAAGTACTTCTCGGTAATGGCGTCGACATCCAAGGCAGCTTGCGCAAGGCGAGCGCCGAGAGGGACCACGGCTAGGGTTGCGGAGAACCTCATCTTGTCAAAATTGGTAAGGCAATTGAGCTGATTCAAGAGAGCCGAGTGAAATGCTTGAGGTTGCTGAGGCCAAAGCTCTAGATCTTTCGACAAGGAGGTGGCTCCATCATTATATATCAGCCCGCACTGCGGCTGTTGATGGCAGATCACTTGATTAGATCGATGTTTTCGTGAATGCTACACGAACTGGGCCACTTCGTCTTCGTGGTCCCATGATCCGGCTGTCTTGGCTTCGCAACTCAAGTTTCCGTGTCTAACAGACTTGCGCTTAATGAGAACCTGCATAGTGCCTGCAGATTGCCCTGAAAAACCACACCCGTACCAATCGAACTGAGCCGCTTCCCCTGACGGGATCCAGAACTGCCGTGACCTTACACGGGCAGAACCGATGACGATGGCGACTGACAGGGGCAGGTCTGGGGTGATTATGGGGACCGGGGTCCCCGCATCTCGGTCGATTGGCGCGCGAATGGGACGCTACCGACTCAGACGCGGTCTTCGCGGGGGTGGGCGACTAACGGTTATCGAGGAAAAGATCAACGTTTACTCTTTCATAGATACGAGACGACAGAGTTAGGTTTGAGGCTATCACGAACGGTTTCTCTGGGCATGGGTGCACGAGAAATTGTGCTGTGGGGCAATACGAAAAGGTCTGTAGACTGTAGGCAATCATTAATGTGATTGCTTCAAGACGGACATGGAATCCTCAAGCGATAATGCAACCATATACTTGTACAAGCCGCATGCGCTGCCTTTTAATTTGTTGACATACCGTAGCATCATCAAGCCTGTGGGACTAGACGTTGGCGGCAATGGGAGTTTGCACCTGAGCAGTGAGCCGTCGCTTAAGTCAGTCGGGTCAACCCGTGCGGCTACCTGCATTCGGCATGGATGGCGCATGCGTGAACATGTTGCATACAGTTACGGATCGACGTTGTTCCCACGTGTCTTGGCTACCTCTGTTGGAGGCCTAGCGGTCATAACTCTTATTTTACCTCATCCAAGTGAGATTTGCGTGTCTCGTGCTAGCCGACAGGTACTAACCTCGGGCCAAGTGACCTTGCCATGGGAGGTCAAGCAAGCACGTCGAAGTCAGTACAAGATCGAGCCTATAATTGTGTTGAAGTAGAGGACGGGAATGAGATGCTGGAGCTGCTCGTAGAAGTCTGCAGACACTTTGCACTACTTATGGAAAGGATGTTAACTTTCTGCACATGGCTCCGACATTGGAGGATGCTGTAGATGGGGTTCTACATACGGACTGAGGGTGGTGGATGTGATTCTTTTATCAAAGCCCATCAAACATCGCAAAACCTTAGGAGACTCCTTGACTCGAAATATCATCTCCTGATGCCACGCGTTCTCATAGACTTCAAAAATCCATGGCTAATTTGGGCTCATCCCTGGAATCACTGCTGGGTTTGAAAACGAGACAGACTGACGGAAGCTAGAATTAAGCTCCTCAATTGCTATTGATGGACTTTTATTTCGCCACGCACACTCGCAATTATCGTACAAACCACATCTTGACCTGTGCGCGCGAAAAGAGGAAATGAGAACGTCGACCAATTCCTGTTCCAATGAGCCGTGATTGATTTAGGGCTGGAATCTCCAAGCTGGATGCTTTTTCACTTGGTTATGATTGTAACACAAGCTTCTGTTTCTAATCCGCGGACCGCGGTGCACTTTTCCGAAGGATCCGAGAGCTGCAATATATTCCTCGTTCGGAGCAGCTCCCCTGGGAAAGGGGGTTCCATTGCATAATTCTCGAGCACAGAAAATCGGATGAGATTCAATACGCTTGCTAGTTTGCATAGAGAAGTCCGTAAGCTGTCTTTCCAAAACGATGTCTCGGTTGTTTTCTCCTTCCATAGAAACAGTAAGGACTCATTATTACAAGATTATTAGCGCTATATGTACTCAAATACGTAGTATCAGTGCATTCCCATATGAGTTTGCTGAAGGTTTGACCTGCCCCAAGGATCCCGTATTGGGGACCATCCAGGACTTGAACGTGCTGGCTGCATCTCAACAGATTCGCCATCTGTAGTTGATGGTGCACTGGCGTGATCTAGCGCATGGCTCTCTACGTCAATTTCGAGATCGTCCAGCTTTTGCTGACGCCTCTTGCCGGATCCGATCGTCGGCGGAGCTGCACTTTCAGACACATGCGAGTCCTTGGTGTCTGACATCGACGGCAGCAGACGTCTTAGAACGGGTACGCATCCGCATACCACAGCAAGATTCGCCTCAAGAGCCGTCCAGATCCAAAGTTCAAACCCATCCCATGTCACATCGTAAGTCTCCCTTTCGACGAAATGGGCCCAATATGTCCTCATAATCCCAGCCACAACGACGACTGTGCCGAGGCTAAAAAGGATTATTAGGATAAGTCTTTGCATCATCGGAAGCCTTAGTCTGAAGAGCGTAGGCATAGGCAGGATGTAGACAGCAAAATCAGTCAAGACTGTGGTGATAGTTTGACCCGCCAGAGGGGGCCACTCTTCGATGCAGTTGCGATTCTCCACGAATAGGTCCCAGTAGTGCCACGCGGGTCTGCAAGAAATCAGTCATTGTTCCGAAGGATTCATGGCACGAAGTAGAAATCTTACATGCACTGAGTCCATAGAACGATGAGAAAGATCCATATCAAGGCGAATACAAAGCCCATGGTGACCCATGTCAGCTTTCGGAACCATGATCCGAGTGGGGCTATTCTCAGATAGCTTGTGAGGATGGAAAGCTTCGAGAGGCCTGATGCGAATAGAAAGAGAGTCTGGCCAGCGATAGACACCTGCGTTATTCCTGTCAGCTCTTTGCCCAACCTCGAGCTGCTGAAACCCGATGAACCTTACCTGGCGGCCCAGTCTCTGTTGTACGGGTGTCAGGTCCCACACGTGGAGATCCCATCCGTACAGTGAAGTTGCTACAGCAGGTAATGTCAGTTATCATCTATGGAATAACACCGAAAATAGGAAGCAATCTTACCAAGTATTACGCAAATTGTAACGGATATGCAGAATACCTTTAAACAAGGCAATCAGTCCCTGGCTCTTATCGAGGTGAAGATTTCCACACATGTCGTACTTACTACAGCAGCAACCATTAGCCAGTCATCCCACCAGCTCCTGCGTATCATAAAGAGTCGAACGTAAAGTCGCAAGGCCAAACATATCAAAGCCACGCTCAGCGAAGTCAGCTCGATGATCAGAAGTGCCGGTCCCCTTTGCACGGGATCAATGTAGTTCGGAGCCGGCCATGATAAGATGACTTCAGCCGGGGGGAATCTCATCGTGGATATCGAGATTGGAGGCGTTCACATGTCCAAGCTTGAAGGTCCAGTTTTGTCGGGATCCAGGTATAATGATTCTTCGGGTTCAACGGTAGTGAAGAGGGAGAAAAGCCCCAAACCCTCATTGCAGAGACGATTTGGTGGAGGTGGTGTGGGCGGTTTATGTAAAAGAATAATCGAGAGGGCCAAATGGACAGAGACGGGTGTACCTGGGAGTGAGGAATCCTTCAATGTGTCAACGGTTTAGATTCGACACCGGTAGGCGCTGTCCCTGTTCCGTGCCTAGTATGTCTCATGCTTGGCAAACTTGACAGATCCCGTCAGAACCTTACCGTCGCTCACGCTACGTTTTGCTTTCCAAAATTGTATGGCTAATTGTGGTCAGAGATGAAGCTAATAGGCCTCGAGGTTGTCGAGGTCCCACTTAGAAGCTAGTTATGGCGGTCTAAGCTGGAGCTTGTCTCTCTTGAGTCAAATTCGAGTCAAGGATATGCCGCCCTATTTGAGACGGAAAGAACGCTAGTAGACACCATTACAACAAACCCCGAGGCGTCCCGCGTCATGACCCTGCATCTGCGAGAGAATCGAGGGTCTAAACTCTCAGCTTTTGGTACAGCTGCAGGGTCGATCTTCTTCTTTTTGGCAGGTTTGAAGTGGTGAATGGCTTTTTCACAACGCAGGGAGGGCGCTTTTCCTCGAGATACAAGCTAAGGATGTATAATTTCTGGCCTCATCGTATAAAGATGTGACGAGAAATTCAATTCAAGAACAAGAAGATGTGGAAGACATCGCTGCGTCATGACCTGAAGTTCAAGAAAAAAGCCCTCGTTGGGCACCATGATCACCCGGATAGGCCCTCGCGATGCCGCACAGAACGCAGTCTAAGCTCCCCCACTGATCGACAAATGAGGGCCCTCATAAGGTAGCATTACCGCGCCGGACTGTCTTCAATACCAGCCGAGGCAGCTTCGTTGGGAGAAAAAACATTCCGGTCCTCCGGATGGCCTGAGCCTGAAGCTGCAAAAGAGTCAGAGGATGCACGGGGCAACGAGCTGCATGACAAAGAACAGTCTGCGTTCCGTATTCCGGGAGGCGACGGGCCACACAGTCGAACGCGCGAACTGTCAACTGCCGCAGCCGTTGGCCGTAAGCTAGGAACCAGATGCTTCGCCACGGCTTGGACCGCTAATAGCTATCTTAGTCCAAAGACCGACAAATCGAACGGCTCAACTTCGTTGCGCTACACATTATAAGGTTTACAACTTCGTGCCACGCGGCCATAATTCCATATGAGCTCTAGAAGTTCTCAAACTTACTCGATCGGGGCTGTCGCTCCGAACAGATCAACGTCGAGGCAAAACCTCAACACTTTACTTGTACGATCTTCACGCCGAAGGAAGCCCTGATCAAGTGCGGTGACGGTGCGCGCATGTGACTGTTCGGATGGCGTAAAAGTGCATGTGCCTCTACAGACCAAGCTAGTACGATAATAATATCCTGCCCACAGACGAGATCTGTGTCGAATTTCTCCCTTCTAAGGGGGCAACTTACCAGGGGCCATGTCCAAAAGCTCGACCAGTACGGAGTACGAAATGAAGATGTGGGGATTTTGCACTGTCCTGCAGTGTTTCTTTCAGAGCCAAGCGTGGGGGAACAGTGAAACACCAACAGCGCTAGTTCTGAACTAGCCTGGGTAAATTCGTTTTCAGAACGTTGCATTGGCCAGAACCAGGGAACTTGACAGACAGCTGACGATGAAGTACTCGATATCCCAAAACTGTCTGGTGGTAGACATGTGTCAACCACTGCACGGCCAGGTTCACGAATAGAGAGGCCTACGATTTGACAGCAGGTCTTGAATGTCGGTGTTAGACTTTTAGCTAAGAACGGTAGATGGTCTAATGGCTGAAACAAGAGGTTGTGAACAAAGAATGTTGGCGGAGCTCTTCACGAATCACGCTAAATTATATCAAATCCTAGGCAGACGAAATTGACACTATAGTACCTAGCGGCTTTCCGCGGTCTCCGAAAGTTTGAGTCATTGTCAATTGCAGAAGTACTTTATTTAGTAGAAGCCCAACCCACGGAGAGGCATTTAGCAGTTGCTTCACTTGAAAAGAACGTTGATGTTGAACCACGAAAGCAAAAATGTCGAGAGCAGTGCTCCAAAAAGTCCGATCATTGTTCTTGTTAGATCTCAGTTCAATTGTGTCCATACTCAGTTACATGTGAGCTATTCGTCCGGCTTTACCGTCACTACATCTAGCTGGAGCATCTTTCTTTCACACCATAGCCCACGTAAACTCGGCATCGAAGTCTCGGTCGTCCTCCTCAAAGCTTCACATCGCCTGTTTACACACTTCCACCTTCATGATGTCGAATCCGACCTCTTCCGGTAGTGCTTGATTCCCGCCCACGCCATAGCTACTCCAGAACATTCCATACCTTATCCAGGAACTCGCCATTTATCTCCTCCTCATCGATAGTTGCAAGGCTAAGCGAAGAAACTCCTCCGGGTTTCAGTGCTCTGTGACCTTTGCGAACATAATCTCCAGTTTTGACTGCGGAAGATGAAATAGGATGTAGAAGCTGGCTGTTCCGTCAAAGCTCTCAGGCTCTAGTTTGAGTGTGAGCATGTCACCCGGAACTAGCCTGGCCTTTGGGAAACGGGCTTGAACAGCATCTCAAATTTCCGGCGCGCTCTTACCTATTTGTTCAATTTACGATGCTAGTGCATACTTGAAGTTTATTCAAGGGTTTATAAATCCGCCCCATTCGCAGCTCATGTCCAACAAACATCCGTACCTTCAATGCGGTGTCTAGGATCATCTGAACGTACCTTAATCAATTTTATATGAATGGAAGTGGTAGGTCGTGGTGAAGCAAACAGAAGGGAACCTTAAATCTCTCCCGGTTATACATAGAGTACCTAGGCGCGCAGTTTAACTTGCTTCTTCTTCTCGCAATCTTATGGTTCCGGGGTATTGATTCAAGCTAAGATTCAGAAAGACCCTTTCGGACAGATACAGCCTTTCAAAGTACAGGATCTAAGACAAAATGTCATTTTCGAGCTCGTACATGGTTAGTCTTCATCATCGTGAGTGTCAAGTCCTCTTTGAATCATGATTTCATCATCAAGTTGTAATATTGTCTACTAGGTTGCTTTGATGTGTTTGATAGCGGATTTTGATCGATCTCCAAAGATGCAATCTTGTGACCTTTGCTCTAGCCGACACCTTGCCGAGCGGACCACTTCAGTCGCCGTTGCCGATGAACCTTTTGAGCGACCAAAGAAATCCATGCCTGCTGATTTACCTATCTACATGTACTATCATAAGTAATACCACAAACATGTAATTAACCTGTGGCTAGTAGTCCAGCGACAAGGAATAGGGCTTCACGTCCATTGTATCTAGTACCGCTGAGGTTATGAGTGCTGAACCCATAGCTCATGCCGAGGAAGTCTAGATGCCGAGACAAGAAGATATTCGAGGCTATCAGGTCGACCACAGATACACCGCGGAATGAGTGCTGCACTTTCTGGGAGCAAAATGCGCTAGGACGGTTTCTAACTCTTTATGCTCAAGGAATAAAGTACTTCGTAAATGCCTAGCTCAGTGCTTACAACTGTATGACGTATCAACATCGAGGCCTTACAACACCGTAACCTTGAACAATTGTTAGTACCTACCTGGTGGGTACATGTATCGAAAACAGAGGGAAACGAAAACAACACTTTGCATAGTCACTTCGATATATAACGATACAAAAGCGGTGACGGTGACAGCGACAGGAGAGAAGTTCAATAGAACGACAGACATTAACGGCGGAGTCAAGAATCTATGTTTCTTCTGTAGCCTTAGACATTACTTCTGCCCGATCAAAGCTGTATGCAGTGATATGTACCAGTGATGTGGATGATGACTGAAATATGGGTGACACGTTATTATTTCAGTGCTACTGGTGCAGCCGGTCCAAAGTTTTCTTTTTTCTTTTTTTTCCGTTTTTTACCTAATGAAAGCGTGCAATCTGAGATTGACTGGGACTTTCACTTCACCACGAAGAATCCGTCTCATCCAGTGTATAAGTGGATTGACGAGAGTACGTGGAGATCCTTCGCACCTACTTCCGCACCTACTTCAATCAAATACACGTTTTTAATGATCTGAAAGGGCTATTGGCGGGTACCTTATGAGAGAGACTGGATTTGCCTAATGAACCTCATTGAAATGGGTCAATCTGGTGAGCTCAGCTCCACAGATTGATGCCACACCCTCCAAGCGCCAAGGCTTGTTCACAAGATTAAAGGATATTTCAGAAAGGAGAAAGAAGACAAAAGCACTGCGAAAGCGCCGACAATCTGCTCAAGCCAGCTTGAAAGGAAGCTACAGTGATTGAAGGGATGATTGCCTCTGAGAGTCTTGCTGTGGTCAATGTGTTTTCCAAACTTCACAAACGGTTGAGGCCATAGAACTTAACTTAAGAGCTCGCCCACCTGCACGATGAAACCGTGCCAAAGAGAATGACATCAGGCTCGCGATGATGACAAATCTATCTACTGCGTTGAGAGCCCGCGCGCTATATTGTGAAGTCAAGTTCCATGACCACAGTGGACATGAGCAATGCAGTCAGCCGGAAGAGCATCCGCTGAAGCTGATGCCAAGTCAATGATTCTGCAAATCCTGGACTCCTCCAGACCGCAAGCGAAGTTGAAAAAATGGGGCAAAAGCGAGGTAGACCGAGCTAGACAGCTTCATTTGAAGCCGCCTTTCATTGCAAAAGTAGAGTTCAATTTTCTTGAAGAGGAAGGACGCCGGCAAGAACACACACCAATCTCCAGGGGCCAAAATCTACTGTCTTGGACTCTAGAACCCTTTTTGTTTGGAAGCCGTGTCTGTCCGCTTCCGCCTGGCCACTCCAGGAGGAGCCGATCAGTCGCAAAAGCCTTCCTTCGTCGGATCTGACGAATGCGAGCAGGCCAATGCCGTTGAGCAACCAAGACCTTTGCTTCCCTAATCCACGCTTTACACAAACCCTGGGCCGACAAAGGTACGCAGTCCATTTGCCTCTCCTTCGCAACTGCCTACGCAACGCTTCGTGATAGTGGGAGCGGGATCAATCCCGGGAATAAGCGGCAATGACGGGAAGTCATATGAGGAGCTGACATGGCAATAGTACTCGAAAGGTAGTCGAACGGAACCTGGTAGACACAGAAGATAAGAAAGGTTGGAGTTATGAGCCGTCGACATTCGTTGACCTCTCGCGCGAAAGTGAGGTGGACACAAGGAAGGATGATCTTTAGCAGACGCAATTAATGATGAGATGCTGCTGATTTTTTTTTCCTTTTGAAGCTCAGCACGATCCGGCACAAGTTCATGGAGCTCGCTGGGGCGGCAATAAGCTCAACTCTCGCGTGGTCCTCAACGTGCGGGCAGAACCCAGTAAGATGGTGCACGAGCTTGGCAGGCCTGCGGGATATTGCTGTGCCCTCGGCAACCAAAATGCACGAGCATGCATGTGGCTGTTGGGTACCTACCCCTGGGCCCTGGCAGAGAACCTGGGCCTTACGGATAAACATGTTAAGTAAGGAATAGGCCTTCTGATCTTTTTCCTCGTAGCCTCGAGGGTGCAGCACAATTTACGTGATTGACCCCGACGGGATCCCGAGGGGGTATTCCCGTGCCCACAACGTCCTCAATTCTTTGAACTTCGAAGGCCCGTCGGACTTTGGCATCCGAGCAGACTGATCAGCGTCCAAGTTCCGACTGCGGACGGGCGCGGTTGTCGCCCATCTTATCCAATCAAGGCCGGATGTGAAGGATGACGACCCAGCTGGGATTTCCCTGGTGCCAGGTTTGCCTTGACGACCATTTCGCGCCCCCAAATAGACAGGGCTGAGTTGCTAGCGCTTACTATCTTATAATTGCGCCCACAAGCGGTTTGGCTCGGTTTCTCGAGCTCCCGCTGCTAAATTTCGAGTGGCGGCTATCGCCCACCTTTGGTTTCCTGGCTTCTCTGTGTTTTGTTTCACTTCTTGTCATCAACGGCCGCGTGGCTGACTCTTTCTTAAGGTTATCGAAATTTAGAGTTGGCTTTGACGCCGTGGAGCTTCGACGTAAACTTGGCGCCTCTTGGTGAAATTTCTTTCCCTTTCTAAGTCGCGGTTATCACGAGAATCGCGTCCATCTTTTCTTCTTTTAGTATACAGGATGACGCCCAGGTTTGCCAAGCAAATGCCGGCGCGAGTGGGCCTGCAGGATTTCCGCGAAACAGGGAGAGGACCATCGACCACTATGGAAGCCTGAAAGTCACGCCCATCTTATGCTGTCTCACCGTCCTAAGGGGACTTTGGTGTGAGCTTTTGGTGTGCTTATGTCGCCAGTCTCGATCTTCCTGGACCTGGCCACATTGTTTCGCAGATGCACCGGCAGCGTTGTACCCAACCATTCGTCGGCCAGTAGGAACCTAATTTACCGCTGCAGAGCCACCTCAAGAGACGATGATCCTTCATGAATTGGTTCGTGGCGTCAAGGGGCGGAGTGTCAAATAAGCCAATCCCCAGTCCACCCGTTCACTGGCGTTTCTCTCCCGCTCCTCTCCGCCTGAGATGGTGTAGTCAATCTGACCCCCTGCTGCCTCAAATGCTGATGCCTTTTAATAATGGGGTCGGCACCTCGTCCGGGGCCCCCTGCATGTCTGTATGCATTTCTGCCCTTTTGAATCCTCTTTCTCCCTTTCATCTTTTGTCTCTCGGGGATTTATTTCTTGATGAGTGATCGTTCGAATATTGGGTTGACTTTGACGTTGGGAGCCTCACTCGCCGTCTTGCGAACACTGCATACACGCGGATAGAGCAACAGCCAGTCGACAACGACAATCGAGTCACTGTAGCATTTGCTTACAGAGTCGAGAACGAGACAGCGACAATGTCGGCCGTGACGCTGGACTCAAACGTTTGGTACGCCATCTCAGAGGGGCGTGTCGCGAACGTCTCAACACCACTCAACAACAACCTGCAAGATACCAACAATGGTCTCAGGGTCTTCGGCAAGACAGATGCGGTGTGGCAATTTCAGCCAGTGCCAAATCACACTGGCCGGTATCTCATGAGACTGAGCTCGGCCGGCGTGAGCCAACAGCTTTCCGTGTGCTGGAGCTCGGCGGAGGTGCATCCTAGTGGCACAAGAGGGTGCTTGAGAAAAACGGAGTCGGATGAGACTCAGCAATGGGACGTTACTGAATGGGCAAGCGAACCGGGCACATACAAGTTCACCAATGTTGCAAATGGCACAGGCTATGTGCTTGATGTTCACCCAGGATCCAATCTCTTCATGTCGAGCGAAATTGAGGGCTCCGATAATGTGTCGGCTCGTCAACCTGCTCAGCACTGGATTATGACAAGTTCAAAAGCTGTCAACGATGGTGCCTACTCCACCATCTATTCAGCAGGCGTAAGTCTCTCGTTACTGTCAACGAAGTTATGGACTTCTAGTCTAACCTACAAGCTCAGACTACGCCCGTTAGCACTGGTTCCGCAACAGCCACAGCAACCGGAACAGGATCGGGCGCCGTCACTCCTACAGCTACCAGCGGATCCGCCACCGCAAGCTCCACCGCGGGAGCAGGGTCGTCCTCAGGAGGTCTGTCGTCGGGCGCTGCTGCCGGCATCGGTGTGGGTGTTTCCCTCGGGGCCATCGCCCTCCTAGGTGCTGGCTTCTTCTTCTGGTGGCGTCGCAGAAAGGCCAAGAAGGAGGCAGTCGTTGAGCCGAGCGAACATCACCACGAGCTTGGCCACGATGGCAGCACGGTCGGTGGAAAACACAGCCCTGGTACGATCAACGCCTCGACACTTTCTTCGCCTTCGCCAGCAAACGATTACTACGGCGGACAAGAGTCGAAGGTTCTTGGCCATACACAGCCGCACTCATACGCCGCCGAAGCCAACGCAAATCCAATCTACGAAGCTCCCACCGAGGCCCGGTACGAATTAGACTCGGGACACCACACATCACCCACTGGCCCAGCTCAACTCCCTGACGACCATGGAAGAAGATAAAAAAACAGCACGATGGAATGAAACCGCAATACGATGGAATGGGCGTGGTGGGGACTTGGGCATAAGAGCGTTCTCTTCTTTCTATATACCATTCAGTGCCAGCGGGTCGAGAGGGCTAGACGGCCCATGTGAATATTGAGGGCCAGGCGTTAGGATTCGCTGGACACGCAGATAATGAATTTGAGCCGAGTATTTTACGGCCCTTTTGACGTACGCTCTTCCTTTCCTATCGATGAAAAATTTGAATCAGTTTACCAGGTATTGCTTGTCGTTGCTGGAAGTTGTGACTTGTGATCTTTAGATCATGCTTAAGATAATAGAGACAGCTTCGAATGCGGTGTCTCTTCTCGATCCAGCGGTACATGCGCACATGTACTGTCAGTTGAGGGTTCCCAAACCAGAATGAGTAGTAGGAGCGAGCTTCTATCTACTAGCACACCTACTCTTGCTGTGACATAGAATTCCCATGGAAATAGGCTGAGGCGCGAACCGATCCGTAGATAACCTCCGAGTGGGGTCACGACCGCCGATCAGCGGCCGGCATCCGCGGCCCCACACGCCGGCAGTCTGATGCGGAGCGAGAATCGCCTTAACATGCCAGCTGTGTGTCAAAATTCATATGTCCAGGCTTTGACTCATGTGAAAATCATATACAGTTTATTTGCTCATGCATATAAAATACGTACCAACCTAAATCTTGACTCTAAACATTAAGCCCCCCCCCCCCCCCCCGATGTCTTATAGGTCCTGAACGCAAATGAAATCAGTGTCCTAGATCCAGGGCGTCTTGATTTTCAGGCGAGTTCTTATTCCTTCACCACAATCTGTTCAGATTGAACCGTCTTCACCGTTTCGAACTCGATTGCCTGGCCCTCTTCAGGAGTGGTAGCCCGCTTGCCGCGATTTTGGGCCATCTCTTGACCCATGGCAGACTGGATGTGGTTCGTCATATATGCCGTGGGGTCTTCGATAAACAAAGAGCAGATCAAGGCAATGACGCTGAAGGGAATCGTAATGTAGAAGACGATCTTCAAGGCATGGCCTGCGCCCTCTCGTACGGCCTCTCTCAGGGCATCTTGAATCTCTGGAGTCATGCCCGGAACATTGACCAATGCTAGAGGGTTGCCCAAGTTAAACTCGATTGCCGCAGGAATGATGATACCAAGGTCAGATGGATTCAACCCGTTGCTAATGGCCGCATTGGCGATTTCTTCGCCAGCGAATTCGCGGAACTTTTCTTGAAAGATTGTGTTGAAGATGGCGTTGCCGACGGCGCCACCTCCTGATCTGAAGGTACCCAACAAGCCCATTGCCACTCCCAGGTTTGAGTGCGGAACGTGAAGGCTAGCAACAGCATAAGACAAGATAGTGACCCAGACAAACATAGGTACACCAAAAGCAGGGACGAAAGCATATGCAAACTTGTGGTTCGGGTATACAGTCGCAGCACTAGCGCCAATGAACAGTGCCTGGAATGCCATGCCGATGACAAGCTGCCACTTGATGTAGCCAACTTTGTGGGCGATTAGGGGTGCAAGGACACCAGTGAAGCCAATCATCAAGGTGTTGGGCAGTGATAGCGCACCGATCTCAATGCCATCCGTCGTAAACATGTAGAGGAATCCTTGAGGTAGGAGGGCTGACATGGAGTTGAAGTTCATACCCGAGACGAAGAGGACAACAAGGAGGACGGAGTAACGACGGAACATGACAAAGAGCTTCAACGGAAACATCGGATGAGCAGCAACCTTGAAGTCGTACGCAAAGCCGACGGCTAAGACTGCGAAGCCAATGACGATGGGTGCGATGGCGCCGGCGCTATTCCAAGGGTAGGCCGGGGTGCCACCCCATGTCAGGCCGATGAGAGCAATGGCCAGACCGGCCGTGAACAGGAACAGACCAATCCAGTCTACATCCCTGAGTTGCTGCATGCGAGTCTTGTCAAAGTCGCCCCGGGGCCGCGGGGTTGGGTGGTAGGAAAACCAAGTGCCGACGATGGAAATGACCTCAATGATGATGCTTAGGCCGAATATCCATCTCCACGAAGCGTACTTGAAAAACGCATTGCCGAGTAGGACGGAGAGGATGCCCCTGTGAATTCTAAATGTCAGCTACCTTGGCTCTTTCTCGGCAGACGAACACCCCAGGTTTTGATCGATTAGTCGAAGTGCGGGGGTTCCCCACGTTCAGATCTGTGTAGGAGGTGCGGTCGGCAGGGCGCCTGGAGTCGGCACCCAGATATATGTGCCGAGGATTTGGGGTAAGAAAGAAAGTTCCTTGACTCGGGGAGGCGTTCGAACCATGCGACACGGAACACGGGAAAAGAAGGGTCAGATGCTCAGATGTTCAGACTTACCAGGGAACAGCGATGCCAGATTCCAAGATACCAAGACCAAGAGAACGCCACTTGTTAGGCAACATCTCCGGGACACCTGCGTAGGAGACGAAAACGAAGCCTGTCCCAATGCCGATGAGTGTCTCGGCGGCAATGAGCGTTCCTATATTCTGCGCGGCGACCGCGGCGATGGAGCCGATGACAACTGTGAGTTGGCCACCAATGACCAACATTCTCCGGCCGAAAACATCGCTGAGAGGTCCCGCGAGGGAGAAGGAGCATGCTGTCGAAAGAGACCATGCTCCTACAAGCCAAGCCAACTGGTCCTGCCCACCGAGCTCTGTAGCAATCTGCACGACGACGGCGGCAACCGTGAGGAACGCAAGTCCGACACATGGACCGAAGGAGAGAGCCATAGACTATGTATGTCAGCCAAGATTCGCCAGAGAAGCTGCAGAGACGCATTGGTCTTACAAAAATTGCAATCCATGTTTTGATGCCAACTTTTGCTTCGGACGGGTTATCCTCAAGTGCTGCGCGGTGAGGATCCTCTTCAAACTCGATGACAGCTTTGGCCTCTTGGGCCATCCGTATCTTCATCTCTCGGTCTCGGCCCATGTTGGATGATTCGTTATATGACATTTTGAAGTTGCGCAAAGAGACTGAACTCTTGAAGATAATGAGAAAACCCGGCTTGCTTCCGTTCAATAGTAGTTCAGAAGCGTGTCGGTTGGAATATTAAAGGTTCATCTCGAAGAAGCCGCGACATGGCACGGGCTATTCATATACAGATTTGGATTCAGAGTATCCGAGCTTTGGTCCGAGCGGGGGAACACTTCAGAAGCTTAACAACAAGCAGCAATGCTGATTGAACTTTTGAAGAGACGTCGCCGTGTGATTGGAGTAACGTCGAGTGTGCCATCAAGAAGGGTACGGGACCGGGGTTGATCCCCTTATTTCGATGCAACCTGGAGGGGTTAAGCTGTTATTGATTAGCGCGACGACGTCGATGTGGGAGGGGAGGGATCGGCAGATACGACTACTGCAAAACCTCGACTGTTACATGAAAACCTTCTTACAATAAAGTTTCTTGTCGGGGACGGCAGCCGCTCTAGTTGATTGATAGTTTCACTGGGTTTCTTGGTTCGGCTGGAAATCGGATCGCATGGCCTGTATGGTGTTCCATTGGACGATGTTGCGTTGACAGTTGTCCGCTTTTGATCAAATTCACCATGAAAGTTGGATAGAATTCGACTTCTATGGGCTGTGTCATCCCGTCTCTCCCGAGGTGCAGATTGCGTACTTGCCAGAGGAGTGATTAGTTTTCGCTGTCTACATCGTATCGCTGATGTAAGAGGGGAAGTTCTATCAACCACAGACAAGAAAGGTCGCTTCTGTTGACTGATTCAGTCTCTCATATGCCAACGGCAACCTGATTTATGCGAATGTGCTAGGAATTCTTGGAGATAATCTTGTACGGTCTTCTAACATAGTCTTTCGGCAAGGATTTGGCGTAGACCCAGCTGACTGCCGTTGCTCTAAGAAAGTGGACACCTTGGCTCAAAGAAATCTTACTGGGACCAGCCTTGCTGATACTCCAACTAGTTTGGCTTTGCAACTAGTATCGGTCGCCAGTACGTTTCAATGAGAATGCGATCTCTGCTTCAAAACTGCCGGGTGCTAAGAAGGCCAAGTCGTTGGAGCTAGAGGTTTGCCAGAAATTGACTTCCGTTGCCAACAACGCATTGAGCAGCTTCATATATTCCAAAAGTCTCGCTCTATCGCTGTATGACATATTTTTGCCGACAAAAAAAAAGGCGCCGGTGGTCCTCGGCAGATCTGTCTCTATTTGGCCTGTCTGACCACCTCCTTGGCCAACTTGTTGACTGCAAGCACCATGAAATCGCGTTGACAGAGATCAAAATGAATGGAGTAACAGAAGAAGTGGTGCAATTACCTCTCCGTAGATACCAATAATGTTATCAGCTGTACTATGGGTACTTGTTGTCGCAGGGGTGGCTGTCCGATTAGGTAGTGCCAGGTGTCCCAGCACATCAGAGCAGCTCCCCAGTTTTGTGGGAGTCTACACGTTTTCTACTGAAGCTTAATTTTCTATAGACACAAAGAAACTGGTCAAATCATATCAAATAGCATTCATCTCAATGCATGCCTTTGGTGTGTGACAAAGGATTCTTGCACTCGACTACGACAACAGGATATTGATAGAGAAGATGACGGAGAAGATTTGGCATGTAGCTATTTGCCTACGACGGTCTTGAGCCAGACCGGAGAATATAAGACATCATCATATTTTACAGGATCATCAATCAAAGCACCTAGCGATGGTGATGGTGACAAACAAAGGGGAATACAGCTTGTATTGCGCATTCTCCCAAAAATGCGTTACGACTGTGCAACGTTAATATTATCGGGCAGGCAGTATGGTGGGGCTGTAAGACGGTCATTATTGTGGCAGGAGACGGAAGCTGAGGAAGCGACTCCTCGATGGCCAGGAGGGGGTACTTAATTGCAAAAGGGAGCGAGAATTTCAACATTGGCCTCAGTTTTCGACGGGATGCTTTGAGGTACGCCGGGAGCAGATCCAGCGCTGAGTGCGGCGAGGGTGAGTTAATTCCAGCCAAGCCTTTCTTTTTTGTGATATTAACATGTTCACTCCAAAAGATACTTGTCCATTTACTTTTGTTTGGCTGACTGAGGGTGTACCTTCCAGTGAACCTTTGTTCGGCATCCGGTGATTCACGGCGGTGGAGCAAATTCCATCCGGTCTCCCGGCCCCACTGCACGATCTCGCCCTGCCGGCCGGCCAGGTACCTCGCGCCTTCCTGGTCAGGTGACAGGGCATTTAGTCAAGTGGTAAAGCTGAGCATTGAAGGATTGAATGTTGATTCATATTATTGTAGGGGTCTGGGGTTCGAGACTACTTCTCGTAGAGCCTTTTTTCTTTTGAGCTATTAAGTTACTCTAGCCCGGGTCTTCGACTTGCCTCCAGGCCCGGCCCCGAATAGACACGCCGATTATGTAACGGCCACTTCTACTCATTGAAGTCAACGTAACTCCTCTGCTTCTTCTTGCCAGAAGATCTTGGTGGTATAGATACAGCTGCCAATGCCTTCGGTGGACCTTGGAGAACAGGAGGGCATGCCAACCTCTTCTTCCCTTCCAGTTCAACCGCCTCGATGAAGGTCATAGCCAATGCGTCGTCCTTCAAGATCTTTGATGAGGTTGCCAGATACACCTGCTTGAATTTGTGCCACAGCTTTGCCTCAATAGTGTGCGAGTCTTCCTCCACTGTTGGCCTGGGATAATACGGATCATTGTCCCAGAACCCTCTGACTGCTTTTCCTACTCCTTTGTTGTCCATTGTGATTTCTCCAACCTGATTGAAGTCTAGAAGCCATACATTCACAGCCTTTTGCTGAGATTCAGATCCTTCGCTTGGTTCCCGGGTGGTCTTGACTGATGCCCATTCCGCAGTTCGAGTTCTTGGTTTTGGCGATGAGGCGAGGACGAACTCAACGTCGAACGCATCGTGCTTGGTTTCCCAGTGCATGACTGCCAATGCTTCTGCCATGGGTGCCACATATTGAAGTGGATCGATGTTGAGAATCTCCATCTTGTCCAAGGTCATTTCGAAGTTACGCAGCTCGAATCCTCCCTCGACTCTGGTGTTCTGTCGACGCCGGCCCAGGTACAATCGAGCAAGGCAGTTGTTGTTTCTTCGAATAACACGAGCTGCTACTCTCTGCTCCTCAGGACAGAAAACTTCGATGAGGGCTCTGCGAACCTCCATAGGTAGTGCTGGGATTCTCTCAGATATGAGGACTGCCATGTTCCTGCTGATGAGGGTTCGATCATCTGGCAGCTTGCCCGACTCCCTGTGTTCATTATACCACTGGCCAAGCTGTTCAGGTCTGACGAATTCAGCTGGACGGGGGATGAAGACTTGTACGCCCATGTGGAGGCCGGCGGCATAGACTTTCTGATGCGCGACATAGTCGACCAGTAATTCTGGAAACTTTCTCAGCTCTTTTGCCTGTTTGATGACTTGACCTGTGCTCCCAAAATCATATATGGTAGCGCAGAATCCTTCGCCGATGTGTTCAAGTTCTGCGGTTCGTCGCTCAGTAACCTGGCCTTCTTGCAGTCTCAGAAGTGAATCGGAATCAAGTTGTGTTGAAAGTGACAGGTATGAAGACAACATCTCAACTGCTTCTTGACTTTTGGTGTGACTAATAGTCGCATGTGTCCGTTCATCTTTGCTCTTTGTCGGGCTATCCATGATGGAGTGGTGGATTCGATCAAAGTCAACTGAGAACAGCGGTGGCTAATTTTCGAGGTTGTGAGGTAGAATAATTAATGGAGCTGATGGGCCTGACCTGCCAAATGGTTTTTTTGAGAAGGAAGCACTTATTTATACACGTATGTTTGTAAAGAATCGGAGATAGAAATACGTAGCATCAAAGACGTGGCGTTAGCAGTCCTGAGGCAGCTTCGAACCTTGTCGGCAAAGCCCTACATCAAGGTTCTCAAGCAAATGTTCCAGGTATCCTTAGCTAGTCAGAAGACAGACAGTCAAGGTTCTCAAGACATAGTCTCAACTGCAAGACTGGACACTGCCGCCTTAAAAGTCAGGATGGGATACGTGAGCGGTCCCGGGTCCCGACGATTTGTGACCTTTCTTAACCCATCACGAAATGTTGTTTAGATAACTCATGAATATTGAAGCCGGAAGTTGTTCTGGTCAGTAAGAGAATTTCACTTGCAACATGACTGCAGTTCGCACGTGATCCATCTTAGCTGAGAAGGTCCGTCTAGAGTCTGGAAGACTCCTCCGGCCATGCGGATATTCGGCCGGTGAGTCACCCGGTATGCTCCACAACCCGGTTCCGGACCAATCTGCACTCGAAACGGCAGGAGCGGCCAACCGTAAAGTGATTGGCGCGATAATACTCCGCGACACTAAGCATTTTGGTCGTGCGTGAGCCTCACGCCTTACATAAAGCCCCAACATCAGCACGCGTTAAAAGCCCCGAGAGTCCTCAACAAGAAACTCCCAGGTCGCGTCTTGTTCGATCAGGGACTGTGCCGCGCTTATCTCGATGACACCAGAAACTTCAATGCACGTCCGGCCTGCGACCACGATAGACGCAGATGCCATCGCTGCCGTACATTATGCAGCCCTAGAGCAATTTCACGACTTCTATGGAGCTTTCTTCGAGCGTCATCCGAGGGAAATCCTCCCACTTTCAACGCGACTCGCTTTGAAGAATCCCAAAAACCACTTCCTGGTTGTTGTCGCATCCGACACAGATGCCGTCGTGGGTTTCATCAGATACCACGTCGTCGATGCGATGGAGCCGCCTGCTGCAACCACAGTGGAGAAGCCCACGGAAAGTGCGGATACCGAACCTACCGTGCCGTCCATTTTCGCAATTAAACCTCACATGAAAGATCTGTGGGAGCGCTTCGGCCACCCAAGGGAGGAAGAGATGGATGAATGTTACGAAAAGGCAGTAGATGGACGGAAACATAATTGTAGGCACTACGGAATGAGCACCGGCCAGGGCATGATCCGGCCGCCAACCTGTTGTTGACGAGAGTGACGAGAGTGCTGACATCGGTGCCAGATGTGAAGAACATAATGGTTGACCCTCATCATCAAAGAAAGGGCATTGGAGCAAAGTTGCTCCAGTCAGTCATCGACATCAGTGATGCTGAGAAGATTCCGACTTTCCTTGTTGCTTCGGCTGAAGGATATGGACTGTACAAGAAGTTGGGGTTTGAGGACCTTGGAACCTGGACCATCGATAACGACTACTGGTCCAAGGAGATTGCCCGACATGAGGACGAGCTTGGAATCATGGGCAATGAGGGCTTGGCGCAAACGTATCGGGGGAAACATGAGGTTGAGAAGTACATGATGAGATGGATCATTCAGAAGCAATGATCCGGTAGCCCTCTCCGCCACCTTCATAAGGTTGGAACGCGAACCAAGTACAGATTGGCGCTAATCTGAGTATCTGAGACTGGCAAGCGAATAATACTGTCTCGCCTAAAAATGTGATACAATTGGTAGTATGGTCCTGGCAATCTTTGCCCAGGATTGTGAAAGATGCACAGCCTTATCTACCACCGGGCTTTCCGTCGATGAGAAGGACTGTGTTCTGCTGATTTTTCACCTTTAAAGGTACTTAGTCTTGCCTCTAAATAAGCTTGCATTCCCTTCGCTAGGTGAGTTGTGCTGCTGGTATAGTTGTGGCTGTAGGCGGTCTACCTCTTCTGCTTGGTGCAGACATGGATGCTTGCGAGAACGACCTCTGAGCTCTAGATGGCAGGTGATGGCTTCCAGTATCGAGTAACAGCCTGTGACCCAAACCTAATCCGTCTCGCTATTTCCATCATTACGTTGGAGTCACTTGATGTCCCGTGAGTCGTGAAATAAACGAATACATGAAAGTGGTCCTTGCGGGCTTTCTAACTCAATGGCCGAACTGGACTTCCACACTCCGGCGATAGTAGGGTTAGTAAACCACGGCTCAAGAGGCTAAGGGTATAGTATCATGGTGTAATTAACAGAAAATACAGATCTGCGGAGCGATAACATGTCAGAATGTGGAGACCTTCGTAATCCAAATCCGAGTTGGAGCCGGTAGCGACGGCCTTTTGCAGGAATCCGAGACCGAAGCTTCCAAATCCACCATGAGTAGGGTATTCCACACGTTGCGACTCGTACGCAGCGATTTTCTCCCCTGTTTCACTTGTCGACACTTTCGTTGTGAATATAGGCACTGTAAATATATTATTACAACAATTACAGAGCCCGAACAACTTAACTTTATTCACTTAGATGAAGGGCCAGGCTTAGCGACACGGGTTCGCCCCGCGATCATTTCCACGATTCGACCTATTTCCAGGATTAGCCCTCTCGGTCGGGATGAACTCGCCGTCTTGCGGCCACACTTACTAAAAAGCAAAAGGCGGGGAAAGCACGCGTTGAAGACCTCTCACACGACTAGGCTTAGCCAAACCATCGCAAAAACATGGGAGGCCCATCGCTCTAGCCCCACCAGTGCGATTCATGCCTCCCGGAATACCCTACCGCCTTGACTAGAAGCGGTAGTGAGAAGAAGCTATCCGTACGGAGTACTCCGTACATCATTCAGTATGCTTCCCCCGTGAAACTAGGGACATGAGGCTCATAATTTATACTTTGCGATCCTCGTGATGACTTAAATTGCTACTCCTCTTGGCATTCCGAGGTCGCCTCGGGCTTTTCAGCTAACATCCAAGTACACATATTTAAGAGGATACTTACTCCCATTGAAGGGCCTCTTTCACTCCAGCCCACTATCAGAAACCATTGAATTACATCACGGTCATTATCGCAACCATGCAGTTCCTCAACGCAGTCCTCGTCTTTGCCTCGTTGGCAGTTGCTGCTCCCGCCGTGGATGTGGCCGCCGCCCCTATTGAGGCGAGAGCGGCTCCTAGCCCGTGCTACTCGAACCAGAAGTTGACCTGGAACACGGGCCAAATCCCCGGTAGCGGTGGATGGATTGTACGCAAGGCTTCCAGTCCCCTATAGGAGCTACCATGCGGGCCCTATACTAATGACTCCATTATTCCAGTGCTACGAAACCCCCTCAGGCCCTTGCACTAAGTACTCGTGGAAGACTGACCTTCCCTACTACAGCGTAAGAACAATTTCGTCTTTGTGACTGACCGTAACGGCCGCTAACTTTGGACGCTTCTTAGTGCACCTAAGCTGATTGCCCACTACCCTCTGTGGCGAAATGGGTGGTCAACCCGGGATCCCCTGATCGCATCTTGAGTTTGTAAATACTAGATACCAAATGGTGCTCGGATTCCATTCCAAGTTGTCACGCCGCGTTCACTATCCTGTACAAATATTTTCAGGGGAGCCACGATGGATGGCGTGGAGATGCCCTCCCCGTGTAGCGTTATATAAGCGATATATTCACCTATTATCCCACGGTGCAAACCTTCTCATCGACATGTTTAGCCATTACAAACACCTGAGAAGTACAAGAGCATTATCATAGGAGCTACTTTTTCGCTACCTTAGTTGTTGAGCATCGACGAGTACATGTATTGCTTCATTGCGTTGAGCCCCCTGAAACATCCTAGTAGCAAGCTTACGAACTGATCTTTGTCTGTTGCTAAGAAGATCCACAGCGCGCCGCAATCTTCGGGGGCAGTTGGATGTAGGAGGGTAACAAGTATCGCCGCATCGTACATCGCACGAGGCAGACTGCGCTGGATCAGGCCTGGGCACGATGACGGTACCGGAAGTCCTAGATAATGCTGTACAGACCGAGCACTTCTGTCGACTTCTAGGATAACTTTTAGAAAGTGAACTTCTCTTAGCTACCTACCATGGGACATCTGCGGACGATGCTTGTGTCGATTCCGTACATATCGGAGTTTTCTGGACAATCGCGCGACGTGGAAAGGATAAATTCCAGTTGCATCTTGCTCCTAGAATGATGAAGCAATATCTCTGCTCATGTCGAACCTTCATCATGGCAACCCCACGAGGCAAATTTCCAGTCCCTAAAAGTGTCCAGCAAGAGATAAACTTGATACATGATACATAAAATAAAACGTTTAGCTCAATGCATAGTATTGGTAGAGACGACAGAAGAATATCAGGATTGTAAATAGCTGGGGGATGGCAAGATCTTCATTATGGCCGCCGCAATCCGACCCAACAGCCAAGAGATTTGTCCACCTTACTGTTGCAGACGCTAACGTACTTTAGATAGTGAAGATGGCGGATGTCTTTGTACGATGGCAGTAATTCGAAACAGGCCCGAGCAACCGAAGCAGCCAGTAAAGGTAGGCTAGAGTGCGGATAGCTCCGTCCCTGTCCTCATTCTGGACACCTTGTCCGGGCTTGCCCCTCCAAGACTGGGCCCATGATCCGGATGTAAAGACTTTCGCCGTCGCTGCAACCCGGTAGTCAGTGATAACCACCATGGAGATAATCAAATCCGCGTTTCTCCTCAGATATCGATCCTGAGTCTACTGTACTGGATGGATAAAGATCAGGTGGCTGAGAGTCATTGCTATAAAATGAGCCTCCTACATGTCATGACTTTTAAAACCCACCACTTATCTTTCTTATAGCTAACTTTACACCGACCCCGAACTATCACAAAAGAATGGCACATGTGCTCCTTACCGGTGGCAGCGGCTTCATAGCTATGCACATAATCAAGGTGCTACTGGAGCAAGGGTAGGCTCTCTTCCAGGCACTCGCGCGATAGGTCAGCTCTCACTGACATACGACTAGCCACTCAGTAATCACAACTGTGCGAAGGCAGGCCAAGGCAGAAATAATCAGTCAATCATTCTCTGGATATTCGCCCGATAAGTTGGGCTTTGTCTTCGTCCCCGACGTTGGACAACTTGGGGCCTTTGACGAGGCCGTCCAGTCTGACCCCCCTTTCGACGCAGTCATACAAACTGCGAGCCCCGTGACATACGAAGTCAAAAACATCCAGGCAGACTTGATCAACCAACCTGTTGATGGGACCACCAATATTCTTCAAGCTATCAAGGCGGGGGCTCCGACAGTCAAGCGAGTGGTATGGACTAACTCTCTTTCAGGCAAGTTGCAATAGCGGCTGATTCGTCTTAGGTGATCACGGGGTCCTTTGTCTCTATGTTGGATATGTCAAAAGGTCTTCGGCCCGGTCATACGTACGACGAGACAGACTGGAACCCCATCACAGCTGAGGAGGCACTGGCGAACCCAGCTAGAGGCTTCGCAGGTAAGCGATTTCCGACCTAGAGCCTACAGTGAGGACCCATTAGTTTCAATACACCTACCCAGTGCGTCAGCGTAAACCCACTAACTTTGTTATACTAATATAAGTAATATCTCTACTATTTAAGTAGTAATTATAGCTAAAAAAAATTCTAAAAGATATTTTACTATTAACATAATATAAAAATTATTTTTATAATATTTTAGTAATTTTCTCTCTTACTTAATTAGTAGTTAAAAAACTAGTACCCGACTTTTTTTAAAACGTACTAATAAATATAGTATTATTCGCACTCTTAACGCCCTATAATCCACTATGAGTAAGATTTATCTTATTATTTGTTTTTGTATTCTGCCTTTGCTAGCTGCTCGGGCGGTTCTCGATATCGATTACACAGTATTAATACACAGTATCAATGGATACTCCCACTGTCTCGATAGACTATTTTTTTAGATTTTCCACCTTTTTAACTTTCCCTCCTATAAAGTTCACAACCACGGATTATCTTATTATATTTTAAAAAAGATTTAATAATATAGCGAATTTAATATAAACCTAACATAACTTTATAATATAATAAATTATTACTTAATATATTATATTATGTTTTTATTTTTATTTTATTATTATGGTTAATGCTCGTTTTTACTGTTGAAAATCCCTGATTTTGCGGGATACTGTGCGCTGTATGGACACTAATGGGTCCCCACTGTACAGCCCGCACATCTGCCCCTAACGAGATGCCGCAGGAAGCAAAACATTTGCAGAGGAGGCGGCATGGAACTTTCAGAGTGAAGAGTTTCCGAGCTTCACGCTGTCCGTCATTTTGCCACCTCTTGTTTTCGGTCCGGTGCTGCAGCGTCTGAACAATTTGGACTCCCTTAGCGAGTCAAACCAGTTCATAGGAAGCTTTTTCAACGGATCGATGAACAACGAAATACCCGCTGCCGAGGTCTAGCTTCCCATATTACCCTAACTCACCAAGAAGTATGCTCATGTCTACTGATATCCCGTTTTTGCCGACGTCCGTGATATAGCTTTGGCCCACGTACGGGCCATGGAAGAGCCCGAGGCCGGGAACAAACGCTTCTTCGTCGCCAACGACCACTTTTCGAACCGTGATATCATCGGCATAATTCGCAAAAGATCTGCCAAATACCGTGTCAGTCTGCCATCGGAACATTTGCCAGGTGGTGGTAAGTGCTATGAGAACTCAGGCTCCGTGATAATGACAACTACTGACAACAGCATAGAATTGCCAGAAGACGTGTTTTCTATCAACACCCAACGTTCGGTGAACATCTTAGGAATGGAATATAGGACTTTGGAGGACTGTATTGCCGACACTGTCGAATCTTTCGCGGCGGTAGAGTCGCGAGACACCTAGGCAAGGACTGAAGAGCACAAGCACACGTGGGGGAAACTGTACGAGCTCGACACAGGAAGCTGGGAGACCGGCCATAAACTTTCAGGGTTATGGTTCACTTGATGATTGGAATTTTAGATTACCAGTAATTATACTTCGAAAATTTGGGCCGCTATCATGTCTAAGCTTAATCAACCACAACGTTCAAGCTGTTTCCGACAACACCCAAACGTAGAAGGTGAAACAATATAGTTCCATCGCTCATTCGAAAGGGAAACCCATGTTAAGCACAGGAAATCTCAACAACCCACGAAAGCCGTTCGACAAGGTACGTCATGGATTTGAATCAGTAGAAGGCACGCAGATCCCCAGTAAAGACCGTAGGTTATGCCAACGGCTTTGCTGATGATATAATACCGAACCCGAAAGTAAAGCAATCAGTTCCGAACTTAAGCTCACCGGCCGCTTCTGTCATATGCTCAGTCTATCAGATGATCCATGCATCATGTACTCTTGGACTGCAGCACACGCGAAGCGGATTCCTCCGAAGCCACTCTTCTAGAACTCAATCAAAAATGATGAAAACATCAACATCGCGTGATGTTTCAATCCGGGCAACGTGGATTGATTGCAGCGTCGCTCGTGCATTTCTTAAAAAGAGCCTCTGGCTGTTTTCTGCCTCCACGTTGCAAGCAATCCTGATTCATTCGTGTTCTCGGGCCGAACCGTGCAGATGGACATACACTCAAGTCGGGGGATTAAACGGGGATGAATTGCAAACACACATAGCGTCATGCACACATGGCTCGATTTACAGACCATTGAAAATCTTGCATAGTGTTCCTGTGATCCCATTCGCTCTTATCCAGATCATCTCGTGTGGCGAAACTTGAGCGCATGCGACTATGTCTGTGAGCTATCAGTGGGCATCGTCCACCTATTCGGCTTCCTGCCGACTTTCAGGACACCAAAAGTTCAGAATTGTGATGATTTTAAAACTTAGTTAAGATTTCTATGGCTAGTACTTTACTTGAGTCGTCCCGAGAAGGCCTCTTAAAGGCATTTGTCCGGTACTATGAAGCTCGGGACATCCTCAGTCGGAACGATGGACAGACACACTTTCCCAATGAAAGAGGCAGCCTCCCTACAACCTGGCAACAAAGAAGTAACGTACGGGCTAGACGCAAATGTACAATTACCAACCCCAATGGTAATGCTTCCACCTCGGTCGATACTCTGCCCTTAGTCATCTGGATGCTAGGGTTTGGTGGACGGCCTGTAGGAACTGAGATAAAATCAAGATGTCGCGAAAAAGGGTTTCAAGTCCCTCAGTCGCAAGCTCTTTGATCATCAATTGAAATTCCCCAAAATGAAAGATTCAAACCGTGCGGTCAAGTCGGGAAGCCTTCCCCGATGTCTTGGCTCAGGAGATGGCTTTAATGGTGGCTTGGACACCACGGCGCTCCCGAACATTTCGGAAGAGACCGTTGCCGCTGGAAAATCCCATTTAAATTTGCAAACTTTGATCTGAACACAACGTAAGCCAACTCATTTTCAACGGCGGCAGCACGCAAGGTACCGGTCGAGATTAATTAGCGGGAAGACTGTGCACGTCTTGACGGAAGTTGGTCTGCAAGATGGATTTAAGATGCATAGAACTATGCATGGAAGCCCATGTAGGGCGGCTCCAACGTGAGCTTACGACGTCACTCGGGCTCTCGCGGGGACATGTACATCAACTCATGATGGGGATCGAAAGCTCCCTGTGCGGCGTGCTCGTATTCGCCGAAGAATTGTTGCAATATTTCGGATAAGAGAAGCTTTTCACACCGCGCGGACGAGCGGCGAGCACACCTTTGATAGAAAACCGGTCTGTCAAGTGACTTTGAGACTGGACGAACGGCTTTTAGTTCCCAAATGTCTGTGGTCGTAGAACCCAGAGCCGTGGCCCCAGCGTCCACAGTCTCGCAAAGAGGTGGTGAACTGTCACGCTATGGGCTGCCTATGAACACTGGTCTTCGAGGAGAATTGCCCAGCTTAGCAACGGCCCTCACGGAGAAGCCGGGTCCAAGTGACCGTGAGCCTTGGAACTTTGTCGAGTTCGCGAACCATTACACGGAGGCTCCGTGGGGCGGCCGGTGCTCTCTGATTGAGTTCCTCAGCCAGTTGGACGGCCGACAACCTTTGAGAGGCGTGTTGAGACGACTGATTCTGTCGTCAGTGCCGTTGCTGTTCCCTTGTGGCCGCCACAAAGTCGTAATTTGTATGCTATCTCGTCGTGAAGTATCTTGGAAGGATTTCTATAAGATCTAGACGACCTTCCACCTCAAGTCGGTCCTTTTTCCTCATCATCCAACACACTTCACACTCCAGCCTCTCTTGAACAACCATCCTCAGCTTCTCACTTCGACTGCGAGATACTTCAAGATGAAGATCCTCAACGCCCTTCTCACGTTGTCGGCCCTGGCGGTCAGCATCGACGCCCTTCCAGTCTCGGTAACTAAAGACGAGGATGCCCAGACTTTCCAGTAAGTCTATCACTCCAGCACCCCTTCTGTATTCTTTTACTAACATTAAGCTAGTGACATGTCTCTGCATGAAACCAGCATCATAGCCCGCCAGGCCCAGCCTCCTCAGCCTCCTCCATCGGCCTTGATTCCCGACGCAACACCTGAAGACGACATGGATGAATTCGAAGAAGTGGAGGAAGTCGACGACGTCACGAATCCAGGAGAGGTCGAAGCCGAGGGCAAGAAAAAGAAGAAGAAGAAGAAGAAGGGCAAGAAGAAGGGCAAGAAGGAGAAGAAGCCCGAGAAGCCGGACGCCATCCCGGCTGATGGAGCTCAACCGCCGGCTGCTGGCGCTCAACCTGCGCCCGCAGCCGGTGCCCAGCCTATTCCCGCAGCCGGTGCCGCTCCGGCCGCTGCCCCGGCCAAGGCACCAGCTCCCGGAGCACCTGCAGCCGCTGCTCCCCCACCCGCCCCAGCGCCGGCGGCTCCTCGCTCGGTTGCCAAGGCATTCAAAGCCTAGTCGCATTTCGTTCTTGACAAGATTGAGTTAGTTGGAGTTTGGAGAACTGGTGCTAGACTGGAGAACATGGGTGCCGATAGTTGCTGGGTTCAACATTGGGGCTTTTTGGTAGAGGTGTCGGGCGGTTTTCTTCTCTAGTCATGTCATACTGTTTGATACAGGATTGTCGTTTAATAATTGTACAAAAGTTCCTTCTCTCAAAGCTCACCTTGCCCAAGGTACTTTAGTCAACTACCAGCGGCCATATAAATCTACTAGTGTATGTGAAATTTGTAGTGGAACGATCACCTCAAGCGCATGGTCACCGAACATGTGAGGACTTCTCTCAAGGCTTTGAAACTCGAGGGCAAAGTTCTGCTTCGATAAAGACTTGTTGCAAATTTCAAACCTGGCTAGTGACAACAGGCCCAAAGTGCAAGTTATTTTCAAAGTTATTTTGTAGGAATCCGGAAATAACTGATTTACAATTGAACTAGTGCAGCTGTTTGATAATCGCGCTCAGTAAAATCAAAACTTGCCAAAGTCAAACGGTGTGTTGGCAATGTTGCTCTCCAGCTCTGAGATGACTCGTGTATAAGACGGAAATGCGGATAACACTTTTCCGCGTGGAACCAGTGGCTCTATCTCGTTGCATCAACCACCGAACGCTGACGTCCAAAACATGCCCAAAGATACTGAAATGGTGCCAAGATGTGGGCCATCTACGTAATCCCTCATTATGCCGCGGGGTTACCTCTTGCGGTCCAACCACTAACGACGGATCCAAGTGCCAAACCAGGCGCCTTTGGCCCGGCAGTCAGCAAAACACTGCGGATCAAGTTGAGAGCCTGCGTTCCGAGGAATAGCGGTAGCTTCAGTCTTTGTGCCTCATCGACTGCCTCCTGGAGGTCGCTTGATATTGTCTGAAGCAGACTTTCGTTGCCAGAGGCAGCCCAATCGTGTGTAGACCTACCGGCCGCGATGGCATCCACAATGCGCCGGCCCTCGCCGGAAAGCATTGTGCTACCGCCGGCAGCGTTAATGCAGAGCTCAAAGACCTGCTCCAAATTCAAACCAACAAAGCGTGCGAAAGCAATTGCCTCGGCTGCCGCGCAAAGATGAATGCCACGGAGAAGGTTGACGACGAGGCTTAGCTTGCCTTCTTCGGACGTGACGGTAGGCTTGACTGGTCCAACCTTTCCCGCTCCTTCGATGTATAGTCGAATGAGACTGGCATCGTCGTCCGGGCCGTAGCCTTTACCGAGGGCGGCGAAATAGGCCTGCTCCGCCGTAGAGGTCATTGGAGTGGGGAATCCGGCCCGACGCGCCTCTGAAGTAATGATGCTAGTGTCTTTGAGAATGATCGTGACCGCACTGGCAAGAGGTCCGAATTGATCGTCCAGCATGCGTGGTAGCCGGTTCTCAAACATCCAGCTCCAACCCTCTGACTTGATGATCTTTTCGCCAGTACTTGAGAGATCCAAGCCAAGATGCGTTGCAAAGCCCAACGCTTCGCTCGACGAGAGGATCTGGTTGGCTGCGAGTACCTGATGGCACATCTTCATATTGCTTCCAGCGCCGATGCCGCCCTTGACGATATAAAGCTTCTCGGGATCCGACATAGCCTGTAATAGGTGAAGGCTCCTTCGGATTGCCTCCTCTTCTGCGCCTGCCATGATCGATAGAGTACCGGTCGCAGCTCTGGCAGCACCTCCGGACACCGGGCAATCCACCAGAGCAATGTCACCTCGATTTCTTGCAACCAGCTCTTTCTGAAGACCTTGCACGTAAGCGCATGGAACTGTCGAGCACAGCAGCACCACTGCTCCTTGTTGAAGGGCCGATAGGGCCGGAGCGTCACCTTCAAACAAGACGCCTTGCGCCTGTTCCGCTGTGGCAACCATGACAACACAGAACTCCTTGCCCGTGACAGCTTCGGCTGGACTTGTCGCTGTGAGGCCGCCTGCTGCCTTGAACTTGTTCAGAGTCGGTCCATAAACATCGAATCCTGTGACTGGATATCCAAGGCGGACAAGATTAGTCGCCATTCCAAACCCCATCGCCCCAAGACCAATGAAGGCCGTGGGCTGCTTGCTTGGGTCCATTGTGTGTCTTCGACGGAGGGTAATATGTTGCGTGTATGTTTTTTAGAATGTCTAAGAGTAAAGTCGAGACCAGTCCGAGGAGCCAAGGATGATGATGGGGCTACCGGATTCTTGCAATCCGTGACCGGAGACGTGGCCCCCAAAGATTAAGTACTAGTAGGAAGAGCAGACAGATGAGCGACCACGAATGAAAGATGGCCTCGGATCCAGGTAACCCGTTGATTCGGTAGAGGTCGGTAGCTCGGGGTGACAACGGCCTTTTCCCGAACCGAGTACTGCTCCGATTTCACTCCGTAACCATGGCTCGCGCGGAAAATCGGCCCATTTCCGCCCCAATCCTAGAATCCCCCGCAATCCGCATCACACATCGACAACAGTTGCGAATCTAGCTTCTCTAACTGCTTCATCGTTGAAACTTCAACATAAAGCCGTTTCTCTACCCCCATTATAGTGGTTGTCAACATCCTCAAGTATCTTGCCGAAGTTGAATTAAAGGACTCAACAAAGTTCGCCGATCCGTCACCACTATTACCAATATAACTCACTGAACACTATTATCAAGCTACCCCGAGTCTTGCAAGTAACTCCAGTCTTCAAGATGGTTCGACCTCCTCTCGCCGAAAACCGAACGATGAAAATTGTGAATGCTGCAAATGAAGGCGGCTATGCAGTTGCGGGGTTCTGTTGCTACAACCTCGAAGCTGTGGTGGCATCCGTCAGAGCAGCAGAAGCGACCTCTTCGCCCGCAGTCGTGCAGCTCTTCCCGTGGGCAATGGAGTACGCAGGTAGTGCCCTTGTCAAAGCCGCAGCAGAACTCTGCCACAGTGCCTCAGTCCCCGTATCACTGCATCTCGATCACTGTCAGACACCAGAGCTGGTTCGCCGTGCTGCGGACATCCCCGACGGCTTTGACAGTATCATGGTCGACATGAGCCACTACGAGAAGGAAGAGAACCTAGCTCTTACTCGAGAGCTGGTTGATTACTGCCACCAACGCGGTATCGCGACGGAGGCAGAGCCTGGGCGAATCGAGGGCGGCGAAGACGGTGTGGCTGAGACGATAGATCTTGAAGGTGTTCTCACTACACCAGAGCAAGCCGAAGAGTTTGTTGCGACTGGGATTGAGATGCTGGCACCCGCTTTCGGCAACGTTCATGGCGAATATGGTCCGCGAGGGATCAAGCTGGAGTATGACCGGCTCGAAAATACCAACAAGGCTGTCGGAGATCGGGTTAGGCTCATCCTTCACGGGGCGGATCCATTTACGGAGGAGATTTACAATCGCTGCATCAAAGCTGGAGTGACAAAGATCAACATCAACAAGGGAATCAATAACCACTATGTTCCGACACAAGAAACAGCAAGAGGTCGCCCGATTACGGCGACGATTGAAGCTGGTACAAAGGAAATGCAGAAGGCGTGCGAAACTTACATGCATTGGTTTGGCTCAGCAGGAAAAGCATAAAGAAGTTATCAGACTACCTCCCTCGGAGATATCAACATGATGTGTTCTCTCTCATCTTATTATGAGGGTGGTGCCATTCTAAGGACTTTATTCAACATGATGGTATTCAAACAACATATTTGCGACCAAAAGTAAGTCATAACTTATTATAGTGACGTAAGGTATCCATAAAACCCATCATAACGAACTCAAACAAGCAATCGACGTCTCCAATTTCTGCATCAAAACTGTTCCTCTTCGACATCATAAGCTAGAGGCTTCTGTCCGAAGCCCATCTTGTCGATACCTGTGGTCTTCGAGACCCACAATCCCCCCGAGATGGCCAACTCCATAGCTCGAAGACGCCAAGGTGCAGTTGACTTGCGCAAGGATCCATTCGACTCCGCCTTGTCCAGCATCGCCTCCGTCCTCTCCTTTCGCTTCTTCTCATATACCTGCATCGCGTCTTCTAAGCTATCAGTGTTACTCTTCAACATCTTTGAGAACAAGAAGACGTCTTCTAAAGCCATGGAAACACCCTGGCTGGCGTGCGGCGGCATCGCATGCGCAGCGTCACCGAGAACCATGCAACGGCCTCTGGACCACGGTCTTCCCCGCGGCATCTTGTAGATCGGATAAAACTGGACAGCGTTCGTGTTGTTGATGATCTCGTGCACCATGTCCATCCAGTCAGACTTTTGACTTCCCAAGAGATCGAGAAGGGTAGCCTTGAATGTGTCTGCCGCTTCCTTTCCGCGCTCCTCCCATCCGTCACGGACATTGCCAAAAGCCGGAAGAGCAACCTCGCGGGAGAAAAACCAGTAGAGCAGATCGCGGGTTGGTGTCGTGGGGGCAATCACGAAAAGTCCGTCAGAGGTGAGCGTCGCGCTCATGGTATCGATAGACGTGGCTCTGGGGCACACCTCGTCTGGTCGCACGAGAGCGAACATGTTTGCAAAGCCGGAGTACTCGGGCACGGAGCCGGGATCGATGTAGAGTTTCCGCACGGCGGAGTGGATCCCGTCGCAGCCGAGGAGAAAGTCGGCCGTATCTGCCGTCCCGTCGACGAACCGCGCGGTCACGGTGTGGCCTTGGTCTTCGATTTTCTCCACGGCTTTGCCGTAATGTATTTGGATGTCTGCTTGCTTGGCGGCGCCTAGCAGGACGTCCATTAAGTCGGTTCGTTGGATGCGCAAGTATCCGAAGCCGGTTTGCTGCTCACTCCAGGATGATAGATCCATCTCACCCATAACGCAGCCTTTCAGAGCGTATAAGACGAGCTTCGGCGTCAATGCACCTCGAGCTGCAACGTCATTGTACAGTCCAAGGCGATCGAGTAGTCGTAGACCGTTGGAAGGAATGCCGATTGCTCCGCCGAGTGTTGTTGGCTGGCGGCGGATCTCGTAGACTACCGGCGTGATTCCATTGGCCTTTTTCAGCTGGAGCGCAGCAAGTATGCCTGCTGGGCCACCGCCGATGATGATGATCTATGCATGCTATTGTCAGAAAACACTCCAACGGGTCGGGCTGTAAAAACACGAAGATCATAAAGTAGTTACCTTTCTGATTTCCTTTACTGCAGTCATGTTGTTTATGGCTGGTAAGTTTGTGTTGTTTAGAATAGTTGCTTCTGACATTCGTCTGATGCGAGTGGTCAAGTTGCCTTTATCCCTTCCTTGGCACGCATGATGGTTCTTGTCGGCCTTTTCGCAACAAGTCCAACGCCTTCCGCAGATTCGTAAGTATATTAAATCATGCGATTGTAGATCGTTGAAGAAAACTTAATGCCGAAACCCGGGGAATCAAATTGCCACCGTCCTGCCCTGTTGCCGTGTTGCACGGGACGGGTCTATATCATAGCTTCACGCCGTCGGGCTTTCGCCGATCCCAAAAACTCCGATTCGGATTCCTACCTTCGGCGTTCGGACGGCCGATGTCAAGCTTTCCCAGTCAAAATCAAGTGTATGTTATGCATCTCTTTCCCCTTGATATCTGACACTGAGCTGACTTTTGAGGCCTTGCTTCCGTGACTTCATGTTAAGGCAAGTGATTTTTGGACCTTTTGGTGCAGTAAACCAGCTATTCTGGTGGTAAGTTGCTTGCCGAGGATATACAACCATGCACGTCTTCCGTCCCCGCCCAAAATGCCCGAGGGAAATTTCAGAAAATTAGAGTCAAATGAAATGCCTATCCCAACTTCGATGGTGCTAGTCATAGCCTGCGTCAATTGTCGTGGTCATCTGGTGATGTTAGGCATCCTGGACTAAGTCTGCCTGAGGTGGCATGGGCGTTGGATCGCAGGGGCAAGCGATGCTAAGACTTAACTGTCCACTCACAGCGAAGGAAAGGCTGCAGCTTGCAGTCCCCCCATCCCCGCCAGATGATTTCGTGCACGAAGCTGACACCTGCTGCATTTCCTACCTCTACATGAATCTGGCAGCCTGATTTTGCCGAGTGAAACTCCCGTTTGGACCGTCAAGATGTCGGCCAACGATACGCAGTTTTTCAAACAATCCTTGAGGTCTGAATACTGGATCAACTTCAATGTCGACAAGAAGTTCAGTCTTGCCGGAGTTGATGAACCCGAGCTCGATAGTGAGGACAAGGAACTGGTCCGGACATGGGCATCTACCAAGGGTGCAACCAAGACAGCCCCAGGCCAAACTCAATCTTCGTCCCTATACCGTCCCATACTCGATCCTTTCGAGATTCGCGTGCTCGAGATCTTGCCAGGCACCGGCGATGACAGATTACGTGGCCGCCTTCGTCACTGTTCACTCGAACTCGAGGCAAGGTTTGCTCTCGCTGTCGATGGATCCGCCACGCCGATAGTGTACACGGCGCTCAGCTACACATGGGGCCCGAACGTGTTCGATGAGGCAATCGAGTGCGAAGGTCACGTCAAGAATATCACAAAGTCTCTCGCGGTTGCTTTGAGGGCTTTCCGTCAAGAGGATCGCTCAGTTGTGATGTGGATAGACCAGATCTGTATCAACCAAGACGACAACGAAGAGAAGGCACAGCAGATACCCTTGATGTCGCGGATCTATCGAAATGCTATGAACACCGTCATTTGGTTGGGTGAATCAACTTCGAATTCTGCTTCCGCCATCAAGTTGCTGGAAGACGTTAGGTTGCTCTTGCAGTTTACGGAGAAGACTATTGGGCCGGACGAATTCGAGGGGCTTAATCTCCCCTCAGAAAGTTCGGAGGTTTGGAAAGCCCTGTGGGACTTTCTCTCGCGCCCGTGGTTCACGCGACTTTGGATCATTCAGGAAGTCATCCTCTCCTTTGACTCTTGGGTCGTATGCGGCAATCATATGGCTACGTGGGACGTCTTGTCATTGGCCTGTCTACATCTCTGGACCTGTGGCATCTCGAGATGGCTAGGGGAGAAGTTCAATTCTGGGAGCCGCGCACTTGACCATCAGAGGGATCTTTGTGAGTCGGTACAGCACCTCAGCAGCATGAAGTCAAGCTACCACAGTACGGCCATGCCGCTGTTCGACCTATTGGTAGAGTCCAGAGAAGCCAAGTGTTACGACAATCGGGACAAGGTGTATGGTCTACTTGGTGTCTGTCAAGATCAGGACAGGTCTGCGATTAGACCAAGCTACGCAGACGAATTTCCCGTAACTCATCTCTATCGCGACATAACGATACGTCACCTGGATAACAACAAAGGCAGCTTGAGACTTGGCGTGGTCCTTACCTGCGTAGACCATGAGTCTATCGATCTGCCATCGTGGGTACCAGACTGGAGAAACCCCCGTCGAACACACTCATTGGGACACTCTACTACCACAACAACACCGTACATGGCATGCGGTCATCTTACGATCGAAATCGGCAGAGTTCATCCACCTTTGGAACGCAAAAATAAGAACGAGCTGCGGCTGTATGGTGTTTCGGTTGACGCCATCGCAAAAATCAGTACCGTATTTACGAATCCAGAGCTGAGTCTCGAAGATCCAATCACTGCCAATGGAGACTTGAAAGACATGTGCTCCTTTGCCGCGAAGCTACAAGAATATCCAGGCAACGAAACCGTCTTCTCTGCCTTCTGGCAGACACTAGTCGCCGGAAAAGATGCTACCGAAATGGCGAAGGCGCCGATAGCCTATGAGGAGATTATATCCCTTCTCCTCGACGCATCCACGGGGCTGTCCCCGTCGCTTCCAGGACAGACGTACTCTGCACGACAAAGTCGGCCGGCAGGCAAGGGGAAGCTAGAGCTAGCTAATCTCAAGACACGCACAGCAGGAAAAACGTTTCAGGATGTAAGGACCTCAATGATGCATGCTATGCGGAATCGCAGGCTGTGCTTCACTGCTAAGGGTTACTTGGGGCTAGTGTCGGAGACAAGCAAGGTGGGGGACGAAATTCACATTTTGGATGGGTGCCATATTCCATACCTTCTGAGGAAGGTTGAGGGCAGGAGGCATCGACTAGTTGGAGAGTGTTACGTGCATGGGATTATGAGAGGAGAGGCTGTTCAGGATGGCCAGAGCATGGATGAGATAGTCTTGATGTGAAAAATCAATCATGATGTTGTCTGAGCTTCCTTCGTCACGATGATTGTAGACCCAGACTAGCTTATGCACAGCAGTTGCTGCCAGGAATCTTATGCAGACAGTGGCAAGCTCGCAAGGATTGTTTAAGCTTTTGTCGGCCTCGATGGTTGAGCCCGGCTTGGTTGTTGTTTCTCCCGCTGAAACTCACAGCACCCTGCTCCTTCCCTTAGTATCCTTCCTGGTCATTCTGGTTCCTGACAATTGGTCTGTCCATCATTCCAGGGCAGGAGTGAAGCAAGAGGTAAGTTACCATCAGTTGGGCTTGGAAAGGGAAGAACGTAGTTGAAAAATAGTTCTCAAGTTGGAAAGAAGCCACACGTTGAACAGCGTTTGCTTACATCCTTGACTGCATGCGATTGCCAACCTCATTTCGTCAAACCACCTCCACCACTCCCAACATCTTTGGAACAGCTCTTTCAGCTATCCTAACGGCAAAATACAGACTCAATTTGAATCATCAAGTCGCGCAAAAAAACATCGTGTTTCAATATGGCTGAGTCAAGAGAGGTTTGAACATCCCCAACTTTCGAAGCTCGTAGTCGCAGATATCTTGGAAGAGGTGCTAACATGCCGGCAGGAACAGGAGAATCCCATTATACTCCCTTCGATCGAGTTCTCTCCGGCTGTTAAGGTTGAGAGCTCTCCTCACGTTGTTCCCCTGTCTTCCTCTCCCCACAATCCTCCGGCCGAGGCTTCTGCAATCGACAACGCGCCATCTGAGGCCTCTCCAGTCTTCGATCAATTGGCACAGGCTTCTTCAGTCATTGCGCCTCCGATTCATTTCCATCATCCCGGCATCCCCCCAGTCCGGGCTTTTGCTCCTCTGGACCAGAATCCTCCCCTCATAAACGCAGTGGACCGGACCCCTTCCGCTGTCAATCCTCGCCCCGTCATCGAAGCCCGGGCGTTGAATCCTCCTGCCGTGTTACCGCCGCTTCCTACTCGTCGTGGCAACGCACCTCCAACTCAACCCGGCCCTTCTATTCCTCAGATAGCCGATCCCTCTCACGTGGGCAACCCGCCTCCCCCCAATCCCGGTCCAAGGGGCCGTTACAGCTTTCAAGGCTTGACGGACATCTGCCAGGGAATGGAGGCAGAGATCTTGTCAAATGCCCTTGGCAACACGAAGGCCAGAGGCGACGAAGGAAGCTTCAAGACCCCGTTGGAATACGCGGTCATTCGCCGAATCAAGACCACCATGATGGTGAATCGACATACCGCAGTCGCTGAACAGACTCGTATTGAGGACGACTTCAGAAAACTTTCAGGCCAAGAACAGAGCAGGCCGATTATGAAGATGAGTGGGTCGCTCAATGACATGATGAGGGGCTTTGACCGTTAGATACAGGGTATCGATGCTCTTATTGCAAAGATTGATGCATGGTTGGAGGAGTATCAAAGAGATTATGGTGCTGCTCCGGCGGGATCCAACAGTGCCCCTAGGCCGCCTGGCCCTGGGCCATCTGCCCCAGCTGCCTGAGTATGAGAGAGGGATATTTATCAGACACGGTTCACGTTACAGGATGGAGTTTGGCTTGAGCGATAGCATGACTTATTCGGGATAGAGGTAAGAACAACGTCCACAGAGACGCAGTAGGCTTCAAGAAGTTCGTAGTTGGGTATTAGGACATAACAAATCAAATTTGTTTGACTCCGTTCAACAGCCGCCGCGATTCTTCGCAACATCTGTCCCTTGAGGAATGACCATAGTGATGGAAGGAAATGGTCCTGCCAACACGGATTCTTTTCGGGAGGGATCAAAGCAAGGCGGAAGGTGTCAGCGGGGCCGCCTCCGTGGTGCCTGCCCTAGCGCTCTCGCTCAAGGGACTCCTCGCATCTCTTGACACCATCTACCTTTCCTTTGATTCATTCTTGAGCAGCAGAACTATCTCAGCACCTTGCGTACTAACTCATTTTGTGGCTATGCTGAGTAATCATGGAAGCCGGGAGGAATCGAAGGAGAGCCTGGAACGGGGGACGGGAGGTCCGAGGGGAGGTGCTGGAGCGGGGCCGGATTCCGTGCCTGGTGCATGTCGTTGAAGCCAAGAGTATAAGGTATACCAAGTCGGGCACAATGTTGGATGTTGTTTGTCCACTTGGTGAAGATCAGAAGCGAACGAGAGGCTTATGAGAGTGGGATTAAAGTGACGCAGCATTGCATCCATGCGGCCCCAAGGCTTTCCTTCTCGGAGAGCCACAAACAGACCCAACAGGTGCGGGTACCGGAGAGATGGAGACGACGCTATTCTTCCTTTGGAAAGACATAGCGCAGATCTTGATGAGCCCCAGAAAACTGCCCGAGGCACAAACTCCGTCACGCGTTGATTGGCCGTTGTGTCAAGCAATAAATTTGGATGGCAGAATCAACTTTTATTCCCGTGCTTGAGAAAGAAAAAGGCCACGAAAATACGTAGGAATCGTGCAGGATGAGGTGCCATTGGGAGTTCCGATTGTCTCGACTCGAAAAGACATGACTGGATCGGCTATGACATTCGAAGCTGAGGCCTCTTTCTGCTCTTTTCTCCATCTCAGCTACCTGTCGTGCTCCCTTGCCTGGGTCTTGCTGGGTGAAAGAAAGTCTGAGTTGGAAGTCGCCGTCGTGCTGCACCTTCCCCCAATTTTCCCCAATCTCCCCTCCTTCCCTTCTCCCTTCAATAGGTGTTGCCCCCTTGCACTTCCCCCTTCTTTCCCAGGTTCCCCTCACGTCCAACGGTCTCTCTCTCGGCGGTGATCCTCCATGATTCGGTGCTCACCTCCCAAAGGACCCAGAGCATGTATCCCCGTATCTCTCTTTTGCCCTCCAGTCCGAACTCCAACCATCCACACATTAGCCCATCATCCCATGCCATCCTGGTTTTGAACCATTTGATACGACTGCGCTAACATCTCCAGTGCTCCACGCGCTTGAGGTCCCAGACAAACAAGACCACGTCCTTGGCCTCCCACTCGAACATGACGTCGTCCGCCCTAGACTCTTTGACTTTCCCGCCATCTGATACGTGCGCTTAACACGACTCGATGATATAGCAGCATGTGTGCGACTCAACCACCTGCTGTCACTTTGAGATTGCTTCAACACGCTTGCCGTCTGCCGGCTAACCTGGCTTTCGCATCTTGGGCCATGCCTTTACGGCGCTTTTACCTTAGAGCCTCTGCAGCCGCCCGTTACCGTCTGTTGAATGAGACGCCACTCAAGGTGGTCGGAGCATGTGGGCCCCTTTTGTTCGAATCTCTCAAAGGCGCGCCTCTCGGTGTTGGTCAATTGGTGGTATGGGAAATCTTGTTTGATACCAGAGTGCACCATCTATAAAACTCTTCATCTTGCCTTCGACATTGAAACCTGCCTCTCTGGATCCAGGCTTGGTTTGACTGCAGCGTCGCAGCCTCTCGTCCTTTGATCCATTAGCCAGTTGACTTCCAAGTGTACCAGAAACGCCTTGGACAGGCACGACTTCAAGCCCATCATGTTTCACATTTACAACATCTACGGTACGCGCTCTTTACCTGATCTTCTCGGCCCCAATCAACATTGCGATATCACTACGTTTTCAGATGCTGATGAGTGACTTGTAGCGCTCGCCGCCTTTGGCACCATCGGCGGTAAGTCAACATACCCACTTCCTGGCACCGCCCTGTTTCTGGCACCACAAAAACGATGGGATCACAACCCAACCTCCTCATTACTATTAACTATTGATCCTCAACCACACCCACTACAATACAGCTGCCAGCCTCACTAGGGCATTCAGAGTCGCTGGATTCAGCCGTGATAACCTCCTTTTCACCCGCTTCGATTTGAGCCCGATGGATATCCCTGATGTTCGCGAACTTCGTATTGGGATCG